>NC_057811.1:408714037-408752243 GCF_018294505.1 Triticum aestivum | reverse complement strand
TCGACTGAAGTGTAGCTAAATCGGAGCAGCATCGCAAGCAAGAGCAAGAGCGAGAGCAGTAGCGCGAGCAAGAGCAATAGCAAGAGCAGACCAGGCAGGGGACCGAGAGCAAGAGCAGAGCAGCAGCGCGAGCGAGAGCTAAAGCAGCAGCAGCTCCTACTGATGTGGACATCGCCGCCGAGGGAGCGACGCCGTGGAGGAAGTGGCCGGCGACGCCACCGTGGATGGAGCCGCGTCGTGTCGGCTCGGGACCGAGCGCCGACAGCACCGTGAGATCGAATCAAGAAGAAAATGCGGCGATTAGTGTACAACCTCTTTGGTGGCGCCGATTAGGCCGCAGCTTCATCCGAGGAAACGGTGATGATGATGCTCTTCCGGTGGTGCAGGTGAAGACGGCGGTGTGGGAATGGAGGTGGCGCGAAAGACGAGGGGAACGTCGGGGTAGCTCCTTGGAGGTGGAGGACGGGGTGGCTGAGCCGGCGGGACGATGAGATCGACGACGGATCCTCATGCGGTACGATGGATGAGGGACGTTGAGGTGTTGTTGTGGACGACATCGTCAGGGAGGAGGCTCCGCCTGGGTGGCGGACGGAGCAGGGTGTGGGGTTTTGTCGCGGGTTTTTGTGGCCTCGGTGTACGAATGGGTGGGCGGATGGGATGGCAGTGGGGAACCATGGCTTAGAGACGCGCTTGTCCGAAATGTGGGGTAAGTTATGAAAGTACCCCCACCGATTTGAGGCGGTTCTTTCGGTTCAGGGGTACCACGGGCATTTCGCGTGTCGGGTTTTCACAGGAGGTGGGAGTTTTCGCGCGCGTTATAATTTCGGAATAGCAAGGCGCAAGTTGAGATGGAGGGAGTTGTCGGAGCACAACGAGACAAAGATATATCTTAAATATTTCGGGCTAACAAGGCGCGGGTTGAAATTTCCGGACAAGCCTAACATGTCCTGTACCAAATCAATGCGCACTACAAATGTCATTCAAAACTTTGAATTCATGTTATGTTCAATTAAAATATTTCGCTACGTGTATAATGCATGCAACCTACTACTCAAATGAATGTTTTAGTGCATCCCAAACGTATATACTACCGCTTTAATATGAACTAAATTTGAATTCGTTTCTCTATTTGAATAAGATCTACAATAATGATTGTTGTGAAGTCAAAGCATTTGAATTCGTTTATCTATTTTAATAAGATCTACAATCATCATTATTGTCAAGTTAAACCATCGTTTGTGTATTATCTTCACAGCACACCACATGATTAGCCTCGAGTTACATATGAACTATGTGTACTATATGAACTCGAACTAGATTTTTTGAATCCACTTTATTTTGATTTCAAATCACATTACATTTCTAGCTCTAGCTAGATCTTCATAATCTAAACCATGTCTCATATGTATAATGTGTTTATCACATTATGTATGGTGCCCCGCCCCCTACGCCTACAAGCATTTAGATGTGAGTTGCAAACACCACACATTACCACAAATTCAAATAAAATGTGAGAATGTTCGATATATAGTATTGTTTAGATTGTTCGATATTTAGTTGTAAGCCGCAAACGCCACACATTATCACAAATTCAAATAAAATGTGAGATTGTTTGATGTATAGTATGGTTTAGATTGTTCGGCATTTAGCTGTGAGTTGCAAACGCCATGCATTATCACATTATGGTATAACATGTGCACAGCACGTGTATCACCGCTATATTCATGCATGCAATGTTTAAAACACTATGATCTCCTATTCAAATATATGAATCCGCTTTCATATCAAATTATGATCTTTGTTAGTCTCTTACACCCACACAATCCTCTAACCTTTGTAGCTACCACTAACTTCCTCTTGTGCATGCACACGCCCTCCTCGCCCTCCCCCTCCCTCGGCATTCTATCCAACGGGCACATTGATTTTTCTCTTTAGGTCGTTCTCCCAGAGTCTCCACAACTCCTTTCCGACACACACCGATCGATAAACCTCTCCAGCGATGCCTCCCTACAACATACACACACACCTTCAATCTCCTCCTTTATGTGTCCTTGCCTCGTGTCTCTCATACGGTCAGACACACGTGTAAACTCTCGCCCCTCTTTTCATTGATCTCACAACCGCACACTCCTCCCCCTATCTAGCTAGTAGTTGGGCCTCTCGCACCACCTCCTAGCTCCATTCTCTCTGTCTATCCGTCTCGCTGGGCCTTATTTGCCTCTAGCAAATAGATGTACACCGACCGATCCCTCGCTATACATATAGCTAGCTAGGTCCTTATAACTCGTTTTTACCCACACTTCAATCGATCTACCTCATTAGTTGTGTCTCTCCCTTCCTCCGACAAACAACAATTGATCTACCGATCTAGTTAGGTTTGCTTACCAAACACATGGTTCCCCTTCATCATCCATGGATGCGTCCCGACAGATCTATCACGCACAGGCACACACAGAAACACATCCCCACTCTTATTGATAACATTGCAGTTCCACCCTCAGTTTGTCTAGTAGGCCTCTCCCACCATCTTCGAGAAGCAACTCCATCACCCATCCAACACTCTACCCCTCTCCCTCCCTCTCTCTCTCTCTCTCTGTCCCATCATATTTCCCTTCCTTCAGTTATGTATGGATGTCGACCGATCTCCCTCAAGACATAGCTGGGTCTCTCCTTCTCAACACATATACGAGTCGTTCTACCTCTATAGTTAGGCCTCTGCCTACCCCTCCCCCCACCACCTCCCCCCCACACACACCGATACATCGAGCGCTCTAGTCATGTCTCCCTGCCACACACAAACTTGACATGTGCCCTCTAACGTTCCGGTAGGCCAGTCGCCCTATATCTTTGACTTGCACACACACAATTCGATGGCTCTCTTCATCGATCTCGCACCCACCCACTTGATCCTCTCTTCGACTCTATCGATAGCTATGACCCCTCCCTCACTTCTCGTGGATTGCCCGACCCTCTATGTATGATATGGATAGGCCTCCATTTCACACACATTGCATGCAAAATTTTGTTTGAGATGTCATCGACACATATTCCCACAAATAATTCACGAAATCAACCCCCACCCCACCCCCACCCCAAAACAAAAAACACTCACGAACGCGGTTTGTATCTCTCACACACACCCACGTAGGTGGGGGACGTGCACGAAGAGAAGAGGCGCATGCACGGCGCACGTACTCCCGTCTCTTTCCCAGCCACACCCGCGCGGGTACACGGTGGAGCTCATTTCTGTATAAAAAGCTCGGCAGCCCGAAGTGGTGACATAGCAAGGCCAATGCAGGCCGGCAGAGTGACGCCGAAGTCCCCGACGTGGGTTTATGAAGTGTTGACGAACCCCCCGTCCAGCCAAGCTGACAATACTGCTCGACCTAGATCATTTACCTGTGCACAAAAAATAGTGCAAACCGGAGATAATAGTAATAATAATAAATTAAAAAAATTGGTGCATAATAAATAATTTATGCAAAGTGAGTAATAAAGGGAATATGGCATGTGCGCCGAACACTCGATGAGTTAGAGCTCTCTCGGCGATGCCTAAGTTCCCGAGGCAACCGAACACGTCGGTATGGCAACACGACTAGCAAGGCAATCACTTGAGCCGATTTACGCCGATTGGGACAACGGCGTTGGCTTGCCGAAGAGACCACGTGACGTAGTCGAAGTCCATTACCTGCACAACTAAAATAGTGCAGGCTAACAATAATAATATAAAAATCCTCGCGTAATTAATTTATGCAAGATAATTTATTTAAAAATATGTGGCATGGTGCCGAAGTCAATGTCAATGCAGGGCGTCGGCGTGATGCGGTAAAGGCATGGCAAAGCCTGAATTCACAAGTCGGTCCGAGTTCCGGATGCGGCGTTCGCCGAACTATGCATGGAAACTGACTGAACCACCACGCGACCGTCATTAATGCAGCTGCCATTTGATAGACCTGTGTACAGATGATGGAACAAACCAGAGTAATAATTCCATGGAAAAAAATAAACGCAAGCAAGAAAAAATACTAGGATTAGTAGCACCTGGTTTATCTGTTGTAGCAATCCGAAAAAAGGTTACTCCCAAAATTGGGACTTGATCTGCACACCCATTGCTTGATGAGCGATGAAGCGGCGGCATGGCGATGCTGGCAAAGGTTGGCTTGCCGAGGCAAAGCCCCCAGTCCAGCTAATGTGACGAAGCTGGTCGCCGGGTGACGCCAAATCTCCGGAGTAGGTTGATGAAGAGATGGTGAAGTCCCCGGTCTAGCCGAGGTGACGGAGCAGGTCGGTAAGGAGACGTTGCAGCTGTTGAGGGGGTCCTGGATTAGGGGGTCCTCGGACAGCCGGACTGTTGGACTATGAAGATACAAGATTGAAGACATCGACCCTTGTCCGGATGGGACTCTCCTTGGCGTGGAAGGCAAGCTTGGCAATACGGATATGTAGATCTCCTCCCTTGTAACCGACTCTGTGTAACCCTAGCCCCCTCCGGTGTCTATATAAACCGGAGGGTTTAGTCCGTAGGACAACAACAATCATACCATATGCTAGCTTCTAGGGTTTAGCCTCTACGATCTCGTGGTAGATCAACTCTTGTAATACTCATATCATCAAGATCAACAAGCAGGAAGTAGGGTATTACCTCCATCGAGAGGGCCCGAACCTGGGTAAACATCGTGTCCCCCGCCTGCTGTTACCATCCGCCTTAGACGCACAGTTCGGGACCCCCTACCCGAGATCCGCCGGTTTTGCACCGACATTGGTGCTTTCATTGAGAGTTCCACTGTGCCGTCACCGTAAGGCTAGATGGCTCCTTCGATCATCGGCAACGATGTGAGCCTGAGTGAGGTTTTCCTCCCCGGAAAGATCTTCGTATTCGGCGGCTTCGTACTGTGGGCCAACTCGCTTGGCCATCTGGAGCAGATCGAGAGCTACGCCCCTGGCCATCAGGTCAGGTTTGGAAACTTGAACTATACTGCTGACATCCGCGGAGACTTGATCTTCGACAGATTCGAACCCATGTCAGGTGCGCCACACCATCACGACGAGCATGACTTAGCTCTGCCGTTGGACAGTGTTCGGGAGATCACACCTGCAACTACTCCGGCCCTGAATCCGGAACAAATTGCGCCATCTGAGGATGGGTGGATGGACCCCGCCACGGAGGCCGCACACTCAGTGGCGATAGAGCCGAATACTGACTTCACCTCCTACGAGACCCGTGTTGCCGAACCGTTGGATTCGTCCCCGGCCATGGGCTCCGAGCCGCCTGCGTCCGTGCCTATCGAATCTGATTGGGCACCGATCATGGAGTTTACCTCCGCGGATATCTTTCAGCACTCGCCCTTTGGCGACATGCTAAACTCGTTAAGGTCTCTCTCCCTGTCAGGAGACCCTTGCCCGAACTATGTCCGGCTAGAATGGGATGCGGACGACGAAGAAATTCGCTCCCCACCCACCACCCACTTAGTAGCCACTGTCGACGATTTAACCGACATGCTCAACTTCGGCTCCGAAGACATTGACGGTATGGACGACGATGCAGGAGACGAACAAGAACCACCGCCCATAGGGCGCTGGACTGCCACCTCATCATATGACATATACATGGTGGACACCCCCAAAGAAGGGGATGGCGATAAGACCACGGAGGATAATCCCTCCAAGAAGCAATCCAAGCACCGACGTCAGCGGCGCCGCTCTAAGTCCCGCCATAGCAAAAGCAGCGATACCGGCACATGTGACAATAACGCTCCGGATAGTGCCGAAGACGACGATAATCCCCTCCAGCCAGACCTCGAGCGGGAGGAGGAACAAGCTAGCCCTCCGGAACAGGCAGCAGACGGAGAATCAGAGGATGACAATTACATGCCTCTCTCCGAAGACGAGGTGAGCCTCGGCGACGAAGAATTTATCGTGCCTGAGGATCCCGTCAAGCAGGAGCTCTTCAAGCGCCGGCTTATAGACACAGCAAACAGCCTGAAGAAAAAGCAACAACAGCTTCGAGCTGACCAAGATCTGCTAGCGGATAGATGGACTGAAGTCCTGGCAGCCGAGGAATACGAACTCGAGCGCCCAACCAAGAGTTACCCAAAGCGCAGGTTGCTACCCCAACTCGAGGAGGAAGCATTGAAACCTACATCACCAGCGTATGATGCGGCTGATCGGCCACATCATGGCCGAGACAGAGAGGCATATCAGCCCGAAGTCCAGCCCGCACCCCGCCGCCACTCAAACAAAAATACCGAGGCCCGGGGCAACACGCGGGTCCTGCGAGACGTATTGGAAAACAAAGCAAAACATGCAAGATCGATCTACGGATCACGGGGGCGCGCCCCAACGCGGGACGATGACCGTCACGCCGGATATACTAAAAGCAAATCCGGCCGGGCCGAATATAGCAGACAAGACTCGTATGAACTGCGTCGTGATATTGCCCGGCACAGAGGCGCCACACACCCCCTATGCTTCACTGATGAAGTAATGGATCACGAATTCCCAGAGGATTTTAAACCCGTAAACATTGAATCATACGATGGTACAACAGATCCCGCGGTATGGATCGAGGATTTCCTCCTCCACATCCACATGGCTCGTGGTGATGATCTACATGCCATCAAATACCCCCCACTAAAACTCAAAGGACCAGCTCGGCATTGGCTGAATTTCTTGCCAGCAGACTCCATTGGCAGTTGGGAGGATTTGGAAGATGCATTCCTTGACAACTTCCAGGGCACTTATGTGCGACCACCGGATGCTGACGATTTAAGTCATATAACTCAGCAGCCAGGGGAATCGGCCAGGAAATTCTGGACCCGGTTCCTAACTAAGAAGAACCAAATTGTCGACTTTCCGGATGCAGAGACCTTAGCGGCATTTAAGCATAACATCCGCGACGAATGGCTCGCCCGGCACCTCGGCCAAGAGAAGCCAAAATCCATGGCAGCCCTCACGACACTTATGACCCGCTTTTGCGCGGGCGAAGATAGCTGGTTGGCTCGTAGTAACAATACAGCAAGCAAACCTGGCATATCAGAAGCCAGGGATAGCAATGGCAAACCACGACGCAACAAACACAAGTGCCGCAAATATGGTGAAAACGCCGAAGATACGGCAGTTAATGCCGGGTTCAGGGGCTCAAAGTCCGGTCAGCGGAAAGGGCTACTCAAAAATAACAATTCGGGTCCATCCAGTCTGGACCGCATACTTGATCGCCAATGCCAAATTCATGGCACCCCAAGAACGCCAGCCACCCATACCAACAAAGAATGCTGGGTCTTCAAACAAGCCGGCAGGGCAGGCGCCAAAAATGGAGAAGGGGGGTCTCAAAGGGGTGATGGCGACGAAGAGCCCAGATCACCGAACACAGGAGGGCAAAAGAAATTTCCCCCGCATATTCAATCGGTGAATGTGGTAAACACCACCCAAATTCCCAACTCGGACCGGATATGCACCCTTAGGGATGCCGACTTAACGGAACTAGTCGTCCCACAATATAAACTAGGGCCGGTCACCTTCAACCGCATGGATCATCTGGTTAACGCCAATCAGGGCAATCCAGACGCACTAGTCCTCGACCCAATAATTGACGGGTTCCACCTCACACGAGTCCTTATGGACGGAGGCAACAGTCTAAATCTGCTTTACCAGGACACAGTGCGCAAGATGGGCATCGATCATTCGGTGATCAAACCCACTAAAGCCAATTTCAGAGGCATTATACCAGGTGTGGAAGCCAGCTGTATAGGCTCCATTACCCTTGAGGTAGTCTTCGGATCACCAGAAAATTACCGTACCGAAGAGTTAATCTTCGAAATCATCCCTTTTTGCAGTGATTATCAGGCACTGCTCGGACGAACCGCGTTCGCTCGATTCAACGCGGTGCCACATTATGCCTACCGTAAGCTCAAGATTCCCGGTCCACGCGGCGTCATCACGGTTAATGGCAAGGCCGAATCTTCCCTCGGCACCAACAAGTACACCACTGCCTTAACAGCAGAAGCAACGAGCAGCACCTTGCAGCCGAACCTCGAGTCGATGTCCAAGCTCCCGGACACCGTTAAGGGACTCCGAACTACTTCACGGAAGGATAGCCTGGCTCGTCCAAAGCTCAATTAAACACTCCGGCGAAGGCCAGGACAGGCCGCACTCAGCGGCTCAACCGCTCTCCAGCACGAAAAAATTTCTTACATTTCCTTCGCAGGTTCACCTTTGCGCCGACCAGGACGGGCGATGCGGAGGCAACTTGAACGCGCAAGCGAATCCTTAGACATTCCCCGCAATGACCATCCGGCTATATTACAGATCCGCACTCAGCTTCTTCCCCCCTGGTCTCAGCAGGTTCCGCAATCGTATTCCTTTTTTTATCACATTACCTGTACTCATACGCATAGACGCACTATTCAAATACAACATGTGAATTTATATGGCGCTTACCTGCTGTTATTTCTTATTGAAATTCTTTTGTCAAGTGGCATCCGTACACAGCGATATGCCTTAAAATATGCCAGGGGCTTCGTTTTACCCATAACACGGCAATAAAGTCCGAACACCTTCATGGAAGTTCGGCACCCCGAACCTATAGCATTATATGCATCAGCTCTGAATCATGTCTTGGGTAAATAGTTGGGTTTGCCCGGCTCCCATGTTTTGGTACCTTACGTTCCGCTATATCGGCTAAGGTAGCACTGGGAGAACTACTGCGATTGTGTCCCGGTTCTTCCGAACGAGCACCTCAATAGAGAAAGCCGAAAACTGACTGTCATGATACGGCGAGAGCTGGTCAGCTGTTCGAGATGTCACAAAATCTTTAAGGATTTCTCCCGCATAATGCCATAACCAATGCAGCGTGCGATGGATCCGTTTTTCCTCCGATCAGGTGCTTATAGAGACCCTAGTACGGTCTTCCAAACACCAGGGGTTGCGCCTACCTTACTAAAGCTCCTATGGCTAAGTGAGAGTGATAAAGCCCTATAGTTCGATTTCCTGGTTCGTTGTGCTGAGCACCTCCTTCGAAGGACCCAAAACTGGGATAAAGAGTGCTCAGGTTTATCCCAAACACCCCCGTACATCTTACGTGGGGGCAGAAGCCGACGACTGGCCAACTCTCAGGTTTAACATATAAAACGGCCGCACAGGAGGGTAAACTTTTATATAACAGGGAATAAATAAATGACCTTGTTCAAACATTACAAAGGACAACATGATTGACATTCATGGAAATATAATGTCCTTGGTGCATAGCTCTGCTGCAAGGTAGGATCCTTTTAGGACACTTTCATAATATAATTCGGGCTTGCGGTGCTCCTTCCCCTCTGGCGGCCCTTCGGTCATCAGCTTCTCAGCATCCATCTTCCCCTAGTGCACCTTTGTGCGGGCGAAGTCCATTCGCGCACCTTCTATGCAGACCGACCGCTTGATGACGTCAAGTCGAGGGCAAGCGCTTACAAGCCGCTTCACGAGCCAGAAGTAGCTGCTTGGAATCGGCTCGGCAGGCCATAGCCGGATAACCAAATCTTTCATGGCTAGTTCCGCCGCCTTATGCAGTTCGATCAGCTGTTTTAGTTGATCGGCAAAAGGCATCGGATAATTCGGTGCCAAATACTGTGACCAGAAGAGCTTATCCGCATTGTTCCTTTCTTCAGCTCGGTAGAATTGGGCGGCATCTGATATGCTGTGGGGGCAGCTCGGCAAATACCCCTGAGAAATCCGAATTCAAAATTAGAAACATAATGTTCCCCTCAAATACTTGCTTTACATGGAAAAAGCCTCACCTGCCGCGATCTTTCTCGCCTCTTGGATCCCCTGCAGGGCGCTTTGGGTTTCCCCCTGGGCATCGTTCGTGGCCTGATGCGCCTCGGCGAGTTCGGATTCTTTCTCCGTTAAACTCTGCTCCAAGGTCTCGCATTTCCTCACAGCCTCTTGCAGCTCCTGCTCAGCTTTAATAACCCTGGCCTCGTGCTTCTCATGAAGAGCCTGCTCTATGGCTGCCTTTTTTTGGCCTCGGCCACAGCCTTCTTAAGAGCCTCGACTTCGGTCACCATCCCTAGCGCAAATGATGAAGCTTATTTCATCATACTGAAAATTCATTCGCAATAAACGCGAACAAGACTTGTGCATACCTTGTTTATCCCCCAACTACCCAAGTTCTTCTTTGGCCCGCTCCAGATTTTGATTCAGTCTGGAGATCTCCGCAGTATGAGCGGCAGCAGCCGCTACAGACGCCTGCTTATACAGAAGAGAAATAGATGTCATTCAGTGAGTCTTCGTATGAACATAAATTTGATCCTCTGTCCGGTTCTTTCCTTTCACCGAACAGTGTATCAGGGGCTACTATCCATACCATGACACACTTCGAAAAACATACCTCAAAACCTTTTATAAGGCTGATACAGGCTCCATTCAGTACACTCTCAGCAGACTGAATCTTCTCAATCACCGCACCCATAAGGGCACGGTGTTCATCGACGATGGAGGCGCTCTTCGGCGCCACCAACGAAGCATCCGACACCTCTGGTTGGACAGAGGTTGCCGGTATGCCCCCTCCAGCCGGGAGAGGCCGCCTGCCTGATTCTGGAGCCGTACTGGTCTCCGAAACTGCACCCGGCTGGGAGCCGAATTCAAGATGGCCCCCGCCGTCAGCTCCCATGGGAATTTTCTCCCCCATGTGTTCGGCCCCTGAAGTTTGACTTCCAGGCGTCGCCTTCACGGTCTTTTCCTTTCCTCCTTGGTCGGGGTCCTTCTGGGACGAAGCCTTGGTGTTATGCACCTGTTTGGAGGAAGGGGCCTTTGGCGGCGTCCCGCTCTCCATAGCATCCGAGCTTAGCGAATCCTCTGATGAGGATTGTTTGGTACGGTACCTCGCCAGACTACAAAAAATATGGCTTAGGTTAAAATACTATGCCATGATGAGTCTGGACGCATAAACGTACTCAGATTTTATATACTCATGAGTTCACCAGGGGCTGGGCCCTGGGATCCCACGTCGGGCCGCTGTCGGCGGCGGCAGTGGGCTCCTCCGAAAGAGGAGCCTTTCCCCTTTTGGGCGGCTCGGCCTCCAAGTGTACGGAGGCCGTCCTCTTCTTTCTGGCCCCCGCAGGGGATTCATCTTCCTCCTCCTCCTCGTCCTCTTCGGAGGCGGAACGGGCATCAGAGCCTTCGGATATTGTGTCCGAAGTGCCGGGGTGACGAAGGCCGCCCCGGGTCTTTTTGGCCTCCTTCTCGGCCGTCTTCTTCGGCACCTTGTAAGGCGCCGGGACCAGCATCTTCGTCAGAAGTGGGACGGCCGGTTCTTCGGGCAGCGGGGCCGGACAATGGATCCGCTCCGCCTTCTTCGTCCAGCCCTGGGAGAGTGGTATAAAACACGTTAACCGCTTCCTTTGGGTTACGCGGATAAAAAGTTTGATGACTTACCGAACTTGCAGGACGGGACAGTTGGTACCCGCGGTCCTCGGCGGAGTCCGGCCATGATTTGCTGGACTTGAAAAGCACCTTCCAAATTTCCTTGTGCGAGGAGGCAAAAAGCTCTCGCAAGGTTTGGTGCCTGGCCGGATCGAATTCCCATAGATTGCAAGTCCGTTGTTGACAAGGCAGGATCCGGCGAACTAACATCACCTGGACTACATTGACAAGTTCAATGTTCTTGTCTCCCATATCTTTAACACACGTCTGGAGCACCGACAGTTCGTCGCACGAGCACCTGTCCAGGCCCTTCTTGACCCAGGATGTAAGCCGCAGGGGGGCACCAGATCGAAACTCGGGAATAGCGGCCCATTCCGTGCCGCGCGGCTCAGTGATATAAATCCACTGCTGTTGCCACTCCTTGACAGAATCATTAAAGGTTCCTGTTGGCCATATGGCATTGGGCATCTTGCTCACCATAGTGCCCCCACACTCGGCGTGCTCGCCGCCCACCACCTTGGGCTACACATTAAAAATCTTCAGCCATAAGCCAAAGTGTAGCGAGATGCGGAGAAAAGCCTCGCACACGACAATGAATGTCGAGATGTTGAGGAAGGAATTAGGGGACAGATCGTGAAGATCGATCCCATAGTAATACATGATGCCGCGAACGAACGGGTGGAGGGGAAACCCTAGCCCGTGGACAAAGTGACGGAGGAATACAACCCTCTCGTGGGGTTCTGGAGTAGGGACGATTTGTCCCACCGTCGGTAGACGGTGGCTGATTTTCTTGGCTAGGTACCCGGCCCCCAAAGCTTTTTGATATCCTTCTCTCGGACGGTAGAGGCCATCCATTTGCCTCCTGCTCCGGATCCGGACATCTTCGGAAGGCCTTTTGTGGGTAGAGAAGATGAACGCTTGGGCGCTGGAGCTTGGGCGGAGGGGAATGAATCGGGAAGTAGAAAGCATGGGTGCGAAAGGGAGTCCTTATCCCCTTTTAAAGGCAGCATGGATTCTGCGCCTCCCCACCTGCCTGGTAAAACCGCTTATTCCCCAAGCGCCGTAATTGATGGCGCAGTTGGGTTACCCACACCCGTATTGATGAGAATCCCATGATAAGGGGACACGATCTCTGCTTTGACAAGACGTGCCAAGAAAACCGCCTCGCAATATGTCCAGTGGCTGGTTGAGAAAAACGGTTCGAATAATGACCGGGCCGTAGTATGATGTCATGCTGCAGAATGTGTCAGCAGATTAGATTTGTGGAAATATTATTCTCTCTACGGTGAAGCCTGGTTCAGGGGCTACTGAGGGAGTCCTGGATTAGGGGGTCCTCGGATAGCCGGACTATATCCTTTGGCCGGACTGTTGGACTATGATGATACAAGATTGAAGACTTCGACCCGTGTCCGGATGGGACTCTCCTTGGCGTGGAAGGCAAGCTTGGCAATACGGATATGTAGATCTCCTCCCTTGTAACCGACTCTGTGTAACCCTAGTCCCCCTCCGGTGTCTATATAAACCGGAGGGTTTAGTCCGTAGAACAACAACAATCATACCATAGGCTAGCTTCTAGGGTTTAGCCTCTACGATCTCGTGGTAGATCAACTCTTGAAATACTCATATCATCAAGATCAATCAAGCAGGAAGTAGGGTATTACCTCCATCGAGAGGGCCCGAACCTGGGTAAACATCATGTCCCCCGCCTCCTGTTACCATCCGCCTTAGACACACAGTTCGGGACCCCCTACCCGAGATCCGCCGGTTTTGAATCCAACAACTGTCATGTCAGCCGAGGTGTTGAAGTAGTTCGGCATGATGGACATCGGCTCGATGAAGCAACAGTGCGGCCAAGCCGATGCAGGTCGTAACTCGTGACGTGGTCAATGCTGGCTTGATGAAGTGACCGTGCGGTGATGCCGGTGTGCCTGCTCCGTGTAATCCATGGGGCGGCGATGTTGGTGATGATTTATCCTTCGCGATGCCGAACTCTTGTTCGGCTTGCCGAGATGATGACCCGAAGAAGTTGAACTCGGCTCAACAAAGCGACGACGTGTCTAGCGTAGGTCGGCGGCCGTAGAGCAACGTTGTCGGGCTGGTTTGACACCGGCGCGATGGTGAAGATCATATTGGAAAAGACTTTAAAATTAGTGGGATGTGTTCGGGAACAAAACACAATACCCCATACAAAACTTCCTTCAAAAAGGACGTCTGAAATCCCGTTCATAAAAAAGATGAACTCGGGTCGGATTTGTTCTCGCGCAGAAAATAGATCTGAAAAGTGATCACTAATCGGAAGGCTTCCGGAGTTTGGACGGTCGGATCAAGCTGAAATTTTGAGGGGTGGTAGATAAGGGAATTCCGCAGCAGATGAACGGTTGGATCTTCCAATGGACCTCCGAGATTGGCTCTGGAGCCACGCCCTAAACTCTTCCAGATTCTCGTCCAGATTTGACAGGGCTCCGGTATATCGTAGATTGCCGGTGATTCCTCCGTCGGAACTCGACAAAATTCTACATGGTTGTTGTAGACTTAATTCCACACAATTCTACCGAAGCAATCGTTAAAACGACACTCGAGGAGGCGGTGGCGGTGGATACAAGTTCGCTGTCCAGAAAAACAGCACGGTCGCTCCAGGGCAATGTTGACGTTGAGCCCCCGAGCTCCATGGATGATTCCTCGGAGATCGGGGTTGATGTTGATGAAGGACCTCGTACGAACATGATGATTGGAGGTAGGGCACAGTCCTCGGTCCAGCCAAGGTGACCAGTCGAGCCGGCGACGAAAATGCCAACGTCGCAGTTGATCTGCAATCGAGACATTGATTCTTTGCCGATCACACAGCGGAACTCTCAATGAAAGCACCTTTGTTGGTGTCAAAACCGGCAGATCTCGGGTAGGGGGTCCCGAGCTGTGTGTCATGGATCGATGGGTAACAGGAGATAGGGGACACGATGTTTACCCAGGTTCGGGCTCTCTTAATGGAGGTAAAGCCTACTTCTTGCTTGATTGATCTTGATGAAAATAGAGATTACAAGAGTTGATCTACCCCGAGATCATATGTTGTGGTCTAAACCCTAGGGGTATGATGATTAATGTCATAATGATCTATCGACTAGCCTGGCCTAGGCTTATATAATGCACCAAAGGCCTAGGATAACAACAGTCCTAGCCGAATACGTTGGTGGAGAGGAGTCCTTGTCTTGATCACCAAGTCTTGTGGAATACTCCTTCTATGCAGCATGGGCTACCTGAAGTGGCCCATGAGTGAACCGCCATGGGGGTCCTCGGCCCGATCCACCTGGTCGGGAGACGATGTGGTGAGTACCCCCTAGTCCAAGACACCGTCAGTATGTACCAGTAGCTATGTGTTTGATCTCTCTCTCTCTCGTGTTCTTGAGGTGGTACGATCTTGATGTATCGCAAGGTTTGCTATTATAGTTGGATATTATGATGTTTCTCCCCCTCTACTCTCTTCTAATGGATTGAGTTTTCTCTTTGAAGTTATCTTATCGGATTGAGTCTTTAAGGATTTGAGAACACTTGATGCATGTCTTGCATGTGCTTATCTGTGGTGACAATGGGATATTCACGTGATCCACTTGATGTATGTTTTGGTGATCAACTTGCGGGTTCCGTTTGTGAACTTATGCATAGGCGTTGGCACACATTCTCGTCTTGACTCTCTGGTAGAAACTTTGGGGCACTCTTTGAAGTTCTTTGTGTTGGTTGAATAGATGAATCTGAGATTGTGTGATGCATATCGTATAATCATACCCACGGATACTTGAGGTGACATTGGAGTATCTAGGTGACATTAGGGTTTTGGTTGATATGTGTCTTAAGGTATTATTCTAGTACGAACTCTTGAATAGATCGATCCGAAAGAATAACTTTGAGGTGGTTTCGTACCCTTCAATAATCTCTTCGTTTGTTCTCCGCTATTAGTGACTTTGGAGTGACTCTTTGTTGCATGTTGAGGGATAGTTATATGATCCAATTATGTTATTATTGTTGAGAGAACTTCCACTAGTGGAAGTATGAACCTTAGGCCTTGTTTCAACGCATTGCAATACCGTTTACGCTCACTTTTACCATTAGTTACCTTGCTGTTTTTATATTTTCAGATTACAAAAACCTATATCTACCATCCATACTGCACTTGTATCACCATCACTTCGCTGAACTAGTGCACCTATACAATTTACCATTGTATTGGGTGTGTTGGGGACACAAGAGACTCTTTGTTATTTGGTTGCAGGGTTGCTTGAGAGAGACCATCTTCATCCTACGCCTCCCACGGATTGATAAACCTTAGGTCATCCACTTGAGGGAAATTTGCTACTGTCCTACAAACCTCTGCACTTGGAGGCCCAACAACGTCTACAAGAAGAAGGTTGTGTAGTAGACATCAAGCAGTTTCTGGCGCCGTTGCGGGGAAGTTAGTGCTTGAAGGTATATCTTTAGATCTTGCAATCGAATCTTTTTGTTTCTTGTTTTATCACTAGTTTAGTTTATAAAAGAAAACTACAAAAAAATGGAATTAAGGTTGCCTCATATGCTTCATCTTTTTAATGTCTTTCATGAAAATGATGGGAAGAAAAATTGTGCTAAAGTGTTAGAAGAAGAATGCATTAGAATGTTTGGCACTAAATCTTTGAATGATGAGCATGATTGCAATGTTGTTAGTATGAACTCTTTGAATGTCCATAGTACTAATGATGATTGCACTCGTCATGATGAAAATGTCTCTTATAAGCATGTCAACTTTTGTGGAGTGCATAGAGTTTGCAAGTACACACCAAATAGGGAAGATAGATTTTGCAAGAGGCATAAGTATTTGGAAACTAAATTGTTGCAAGAAAGTCTAGATGTTTGTGCTGAAAATTTAAACTTTCTTAGCCGTACTTGTGAACTTTGCAATGAACGTGGTCATTTAAGTCTCCAATGCAAATTTGTTTCATGATCGAATCGTGTCCAAGAATTGTGATGACTTGATTTCCCTTGCATATCATAATGAACTTAGTTTCCTTTTGGGTTATGAAGAAATGAAATGTATAACCAAGGATCTTCCAGAATTTGTCCTTGATGAAGTTCTTGATTTTGATCTAGAAGAAATTTTTATGTACTGTGCGGTGAATTGCATTGAAAATCCTTATATTGCCAATTACATAAAGAAAAGAAAACAAATAGAAGATGAAGAGAATACTAATGAAAGGGAAGAGGCTTCCCAATATCCTCCTATTATTTCTTATGATGAATCAGGTAACGAGGAGGAGCCTTCTATTCAACCAATCTCATTAATAAGGAGCTCAAAAAAGAGGGTTAAACCCACACATGATGTGAAGAAGAAAAAGAAAAGATGGAGGAGCAAAGGTAGAAAGGTATCCCTCCCAAATGGTGTTGCTCCTATTACTCATTGTGATGATGATAATTGCTATACTATTGGTGATATCCATACTATTAACGATGAGAGTGATTATGCTTATGATATGAAAAGTCCCAAGCTTGGGGATGCTATGTTTAATGAAGATGATATTTTTAGCCTCCCAAGTTTTAATGAGCAAATTTGTTATGATGATAGCATGCCTCCTACTTATGATGATTATATTGATGAAAGTGGGTTTTGAAGAGTGTCAACTTTAGGAAGTGATGATACCACTATTTTGGAGGATGTTGAATCTTATTGTGATAATTATGAAAGTGGATTTCGAGAGGTCATGACTTTATTTAGTGATGAATCCACTATTTCGGAAGAGGTTTCAATTGATTATGATGAGAACAAAGTTTCTACCTATGATGATTATTGTGATGAAACTTATGTTATAAAGAGTAGTGATGATTATATTTATAAAACTTGTCATGATTATGATTACCCTTTTTCTGAACATTAATCATTTAATGTGGAAACAATTTATAGTATTCGAGTCTCTTATGATACTCCCACTATTCCAAAAGAGAAGAATTTTGCTTATGTGGAGAGTAATAAAATTTCTAAGCTTGTAGATCATGAAAAGAATGCTTTATGTGATGGTTATATTGTTGAATTCATTCATGATGCTACTGAAAATTATTATGAGGGAGGAATATATGTTTGTAGGAATTGCAATAATATCAAGTTTCCTCTCTATGTGCTTAAAGTTTTGAAGTTATGCTTGTTTTGCCTTCCTATGCTAGTTGATTATTGTTCCCATAAGTTGTTCGATCACAAAATCCCAATGCATAGGAAGTGGGTTAGACTTAAATTTGCTAGTCATATTCTTCATGATGCTCTCTTTATGTTTCAATTCTTATCTTTTATGTGAGCATCATTGAAATCATCATGCCTAGCTATGGGCGTTAAACGATAGCGCTTGTTGGGAGGCAACCCAACTTCATTTTTGTTCTTTGCATTTTGCTCCAGTTTAGTAATAAATAATTCATCTAGCCTCTGTTTAGATGTGGTTTTATGTTTTAATTAGTGTTTGTGCCAAGTAGAACCTTTGGGAAGACTTGGGTGAAGTCTATGTGATCTTACTGTAAAAAATAGAAACTTTAGCGCTCACGAGATTAGCTACAACTTTTTACAGGAGAGTGCTATTAGGTTGATTCTTTTTGAAGAAGATTAATAGACAAATTCCTCAAGTCAAGAAATTTATTTTAGAATTTTTGGAGTTCCATAAGTATGCGTTTGATACAGATTACTACAGACTGTTCTGTTTTTCACAGATTCTGTTTTTCGTGTGTTGTTTGCTTATTTTGATGAATCTATGGCTAGTATCAGAGGTTATGAACCATAGAGAAGTTGGAATACAGTATATATTACACCAATATGAATTTATAATGAGTTCACAACAGTACCTAAGTGGTGATTTATTTTCCTATACTAACGGAGCTTACGAGTTTTCTATTGAGTTTTGTGTTGTGAAGTTTTAAAATTTTGGGTAAAGATTCGATGGACTATGGAATAAGGAGTGGCAAGAGCCTAAGCTTGGGGATGCACAAGGCACCGCAAGGTAATATTCAAGGACAACCAAGAGCCTAAGCTTGGGGATGCCCCGGATGGCATCCCCTCTTTCGTCTTCGTTCATCGGTAACTTTACTTGGAGCTATATTTTTATTCACCACATGATACGTGTTTTGCTTGGAGCGTCATTTTATTTTGTTAGTATTTGCTTGATGTTATTTAGAATATTTTTTTGCATCTCTATTTTCAATAAAAATGTCAAGGATAGCCTTTACCATGCTTATTTTGCAAGTATACATGTTGCTGTTTCAAAACAGAAAGTTTACCGCTGTTGCAAAAATTCCCTAGAAAATTCAGAAAATGATAAAATGTTGAAACTTTTTGAATATTGAGCTCTGATAAATTTTCTACAGCTTAATATTTTTATAATAATTTTTGGATTTAGGTAAGTATGATGAATCGTGCATTCTTTACAGACTGTACTGTTTTGGCAGATTGCTGTTATGTTTGCATTGTATGCATATGTTTGCTTGTTTAATGATTCTATTTGAGGATAGGAGTATTAAATATGCAGAAAAATTTAGTATGCAATGTTGAATAATAATTTTAGTAATTTTTTACAGTAGAAATTGATAAGGTTTTTGCATTGGTTTATACTAACTTATCTCACGAGTCCTTGTTGAGTTTTGTGTGGATGAAGCTTTTGAGATTTAGGGAGACCGTGATATGAGAGGAATTAAGGAGACACAAAAGCTCAAGCTTGGGGATGCCCAAGGCATCCCAATATAATACTTCAAGAAGTCTCAAGCGTCTAAGCTTGGGGATGCCCCGGTTGGCATCCCACCTTTCTTCTTCAATAACTATCGGTTAGTTTCGGTTGATCCTAAGTTTTTCCTTCTTCACATGATGTTTGCTATTCTTAGATGTCCTTTTATTTTATTTTGCTTGCTGTTTGAATAAAGTATCAAGATCTGAAATTATTAAATGGGAGAGTCTTCACATAGCTAAATAATTATTTAACTACTCATTGATCTTCACTTATATCTTTCAGAGTAGTTTGTTATTCATTCACGTGCTTCACATATATCCTATTAGTAAATGGTTGAATGAATTGAATATAATAAATCTGAAATTATATATATTTCATATTCTTATCCCATGGGGAGTGATGACTTCACATATAAGAAGTAGAGGTGGTAAATTTATTGAAGGTTACCAAACATTGCATTGGTCACTTGAACAATTCATGAAAGAATATTGAGGGAAGAGAGATTTCACATATAAATATACTATCTTGGACATATTTTGTAATTGTGAGCACTCATTAAAATATGACATGCTAAAAGGTTGATGTTGGACAAGGAAGACAACGTAATGGGTTATTTTTTCTTATATCTGAAATAAAGTATATTGTCATGGATCATCCAACATGTTGAGCTTTCCTTTCCCCCTCATGCTAGCCAAATTCTTTGCACCAAGTAGAGATACTAGTTGTGCTTCCAAACATCCCTTAAACCAGTATTGCCATGAGAGCGCACCATACCTACCTACGGATTGAGTAAGATCCTTCAAGTAAGTTGTCATCAGTGCATGCAATAAAAATTGCTCTCTAAATATGTATGATCTATTAGTGTGGAGAAAATAAGCTTTATACGATCTTGTGATGTGGAAGCAATAAAAGCGACGGACTGCATAATAAAGGTCCCTATCACAAGTGGCAATATAAAGTGACGTTCTTTCACATTAAGATTTTGTGCATCCAACTATAAAAGCGCATGACAACCTCTGCTTCCCTCTACGAAGGGCCTATCTTTTATTCTTGTCTTATACCTTATGCAAGAGTCATGGTGATCTTCACCTTTCCTTTTTACATTTTATCCTTTGGCAAGCACATTGTGTTGGAAAGATCCTGATATATATATATATATATGTATATATATATATATATATATATATATATATATCCAATTGTATGTAAGGCATCATGAACTATTATTGCTGACATTACCCTTGAGGTAAAAGGTTGGGAGGCGAATCTATAAGCCCCTATCTTTGTTTGTGTCTGATTAAAACTTTGAACCCATAAATATCACGTGAGTATTAGCAATTGTGAAAGACTAAATGATAGTTGAGTATGTGAAGTTTGCTGAATCAAAGCTCTGACATAGACTCTTCCTGAAAATAAGATGAATTGTAATTGTTTGATGACTAATAACACGGTTTGTTAGTTTTCAAGAAACTTTCTGATCTATACTTTAACATGTGAATAGTTTGTTACTTGATCATGAAAAGTTTTACGAGATGAGCTACTGTTATGACATATGATGATGCTAGAAAAGGTGATTGAAATTATCATTGATCAAACTTGTGCACCTGCTAGCATTCACACTTCATAAATTATTTCTTTTATCATTAACCTACTCAAGGACGAGCATGAATTAAGCTTGGGGATGCTGATACGTCTCCAACGTATCTATAATATATGAAGTATTCATGCTATTATATTATCTGTTTTGGATGTTTATGGGCTTTACTAAACACTTTTATATTATTTTTGAGACTAACCTATTAACCGGAGGCCCAGCCCAAATTGTTGTTTTCTTGCCTATTTCAGTGTTTCTAAGAAAAGGAATATCAAACGGAGTCCAAACGGAATGAAACCTTCGGGAGAGTTATTTTTGGAACGGAAGCAATCCAGGAGACTTGGAGTAGACGTCAGGGAAGCTTCGAGGAAGCCACGAGGCAGGGAGGCGCGTCCTACCCCCGGGCGCTCCCCCACCCTCGTGGCTCCCCTGACCGACTTCTTTCGCCTATATATATCCATATACCCTAAAAACATCGGGGAACATAATAGATCGGGAGTTCCGCCGACGCAAGCCTCTATAGCCACCAAAAACCAATCGGGACCCTGTTCCGGCACCCTGCCAGAGGGGGGAACCCTCACCGGTGGCCATCTTCATCATCCCGGCGCTCTCCATGACGAGGAGGGAGTAGTTCACCCTCGGGGCTGAGGGTATGTACCAGTAGCTATGTGTTTGATCTCTCCCTCTCTCTCGTGTTCTTGAGGTGGTACGATCTTGATGTATTGTGAGCTTTGCTATTATAGTTGGATCTTATGATGTTTCTCCCCCTCTACTCTCTTGTAATGGATTGAGTTTTCCCTTTGAAGTTATCTTATCGGATTGAGTCTTTAAGGATTTGAGAACACTTGATGTATGTCTTGCATGTGCTTATCTGTGGTGACAATGGGATATTCACGTTATCCACTTGATGTATGTTTTGGTGATCAACTTGCGGGTTCCGTTTGTGAACTTATGCATAGGGGTTGGCACACGTTCTCGTCTTGACTCTCCGGTAGAAACTTTGGGGCACTCTTTGAAGTTCTTTGTGTTGGTTGAATAGATGAATCTGAGATTGTGTGATGCATATCGTATAATCATACCCACGGATACTTGAGGTGACATTGGAGTATCTAGGTGACATTAGGGTTTTGGTTGATATGTGTCTTAAGGTATTATTCTAGTACGAACTCTTGAATAGATCGATCCGAAAGAATAACTTTGAGGTGGTTTCGTACCCTACAATAATCTCTTCATTTGTTCTCCGCTATTAGTGACTTTGCAGTGACTCTTTGTTGCATGTTGAGGGATAGGTATATGATCCAATTATGTTATTATTGTTGAGAGAACTTGCACTAGTGAAAGTATGAACCTTAGGCCTTGTTTCAACGCATTGCAATACCGTTTACGCTCACTTTTATCATTAGTTAATTTGCTGTTTTTATATTTTCATATTACAATAACCTATATCTACCATCCATATTGCACTTGTATCACCATCTCTTCGCCGAACTAGTGCACCTATACAATTTACCATTGTATTGGGTGTGTTGGGGACATAAGAGACTCTTTGTTATTTAGTTGCAGGGTTGCTTGAGAGAGACTATCTTCATCCTACGCCTCCCGCGGATTGATAAACCTTAGATCATCCACTTGAGGGAAATTTTCTACTGTCCTACAAACCTCTGCACTTGGAGGCCCAACAACGTCTACAAGAAGAAGGTTGTGTAGTAGACATCACTGAACAATCGGGAACATAGGGGTAAGCACAGGAGCCAGGCCACCCAGCTTTGCGGAACACTTAAGTCAACATGATGCATATTTTGGCATACACGAACAAGGAATGGTGTGATACATTAATAATCATATGCAAGAAGAATGGATTCATAAAGGAAGCCCCCAAGTAAGCGGGGTATTTGAATTTGTTTGTAACAAACAAGGTTTTGACAAAGAAAGTTTTTCGCAAATGACTATTTTTCAAAAAAGTATAATGCTTGGCCGAACCGAACAAAATTTAAAACTGAAAGTTTTTGAGCATGAAAGCGACTTAGCTGGTTAATGTGCTCAGTGTGACGTGGGTCGAGTTTGTAGAGGCTCAAGGTCCCAACCCCCAAGCCGGTCTTGACGTACCCGAGCAAAGAGCTCGGCTTGATGAAGTGATAGCACGACAGTGCCGAAGTGCAGAGGTGAAGACCCCGGGCCAGCCGAGGAGACAGAGTAGTTCGGCAGCGTGACAATGAAGCCCCCACATCAGTCGACATGTCGAAACAGGTCGGTGGACGTCAGTTTGATGAAGCGACGACGCGGTAATGCCGACACAGGATATCACACCATGTTGACGGTGGAATTTGGTTGATGGAGGCGAGAGGACGACTCCGTACGCCGAGGTGACTGCGTGACGCAGCAAAAAATTAGTTATCTGCACACATAAGATAGTGCAAGGCAGAAGTAATAATAATAAAGTAAAAAAAATCGTTGCACAATTAATAATTTAAGCAAAGCGGATAATAATAGAAATACGGCCCGTGCACCGAACAGCCGCCGAGGTATTGCTCTTTCGGTGATGCCGAAGTCCTCGAGGCAACCGAACATGTCAGTATGGCAATTCGACCAACAAGGTGCTCATGTCGGTATGCGCTGAACACCTCGTCATTGAAGACTGGTTCGGGGTCTACTGAGGGAGTCCTGGACTAAGGGGTCCTCGAGCGTCCGACCTGTTAGCCATGGGCCGGACTGATGGGTTGTGGAGATACGAAGAACGAAGACTGCACCCGTGTCCGGATGGGACTCTCCTTGGCGTGGAAGGCAAGCTTGGCGATCAAATATGTAGATTCCTTCCTTTGTAACCAAGCTTGTGTAACCCTAGATCCTCCCGGTGTCTATATAAACCGGAGGACTTAGTTCGGAGGGGGCAGATTCATTACCATAGTCATACAGGCTAGGCTTTTAGGGTTTAGCCATTACGATCTCGTGGTAGATCAACTCTTGTAATACTCATATTCATCAGGATCAATCAAGCAGGAAGTAGGGTATTACCTCCATAGAGAGCGCCCGAACCTGGGTAAACATCGTGTCCCCTGTCTCCTGTTACCATCGACCTTAGACGCACAGTTCGGAACCCCCTACCCGAGATCCGCCGGTTTTGACACCGACATTGGTGCTTTCATTGAGAGTTCCACTGTGACGTCGACGACAGGATCGATGGCTCGCCTTGTTCTCAAGGACAATATCACCGCCGGAGGAGCACTGGCCCCAGGCCAAACCCTCTGGCTGGGCGGCTTTACCATGACCGTCCGTTCGGTCGTTGAGCCAGTGATGACCTCTCGGGTCATCGAAAATCCCCTTCGTATAGACTCTGAACACTCCAAGCAGATGGATCCAGCGGAGCTTTCGTCTTTAAACGAGCTCCTTAAACGCATCGCCACCCTGGGGGTCGCTACAGACTACGATCGAATTGGGCTTAAACCCGATCAGAGAGAAATCAAATCTCCACCAATCACCCACCAGATAGCGGTAGTCGAGGAGCGAGACGACACCTCTTCCTCCATACTAAGGACGGACTATGTCCGGATCTCCGGCTTCGAGGAGCCGGACACCCACCTGCTAGGAGATGCATCCTGCCTTTCAAACATAGAATCGGACGACGGGCCTAAGAAATCGGTGGATTTCTCGGAGCCCGATCTGTTAAGTTCGGAAGACCTTCAGACTTCGGATCCAAAATTGGGTCGGGGTTCAGATTTAAAACCACCCACCCACCCAAATATAAGCGCTCTCATGAGCATACAACAGCAGTCTCAGGAAACGGTCCACCACTTCTGGGCCAGATTCCTTCTTGTCAAAGACAAGATTAAAGATTTCCGCGACGAGGAAGTGATCTCAGCGTTCCGCAACAATTGCACGGACGAAGGAATTCTCAACGCCATCAACCGTCATCGCATACTACACTTCGCTGACTTGGCAACTATCGTACAGAAGTACAGTGCAATGGAAAGCGCCTGGAAAACTTAGGCAGCCCGTTGGGAATCATCGATCCCCACTCGACCCCTCATTCAGGCGAAAAGGGTGCACCCTTGTAACAAGCCCAGCCCAATAGTAAAGAAATATAAGTCCAGTACGAGGCGTGGAACCGTTCTGGAAGGATGGCTCGACGGGCCATGCAAAGTACACGCGACACCGGATAACATACCAACGCATAGCCTTAGAGCATGTTGGATACTCCGGCAAGTGGCCAAGAGCGGCGATGATATCCTCACCAAGAATACCCAGAACAACACCCCCCAGAAGACGATGACCCCAAAGTACTGACGGTCTTCGAGACATTCGCCTCAAACAATAGGCGCAAAAGGGCACTCCGAGGACTCGCCGAAGTCTGTCAAATAGCAGCAATAAACCATTGGAATGACACGACTATAACTTTTAATGCCGGCGACGAACCAAAATACAGAACAGTCCGAGCACCAGCCGCCTTGGTCCTCAGTCCAATCGTGGACAGCTTTTGGCTCACCAAGGTTCTCATGGACGGCGGTAGCGGACTAAACCTCATCTATGAAGATACACTCCACAAAATGGAAATAGACAGGAGCCGCATCGAGCAAAGCAGCATGACCTTCCGAGGAATCATTCCCAGTCGGGAGGCGCGGTGTGCGGAAAAATAACATTCGACGTAGTATTCGGCACGCCGGAGAATTATCGGTCTAAAGAAATAACCTTCCAAGTGGCCCCTTTCAACAGCGGATACCACGCCCTCTTGAGGCGAGAGGCATTTACATGCTTCCAAGTTGTACCTCATTACAGGTACATGAAGCTTAAGATGCCCGGGCCCAACGGCATAATCACTCTCGCTAGTGATCCGGACATAGCACTCTGCGCCGAAAATAAACCCGCATCCCTGGCCCTTGAGGCATTATCTGAAGCCCTCGCGACCAAAGAATTAACCACACTGCGCTCCACGGTGGACAGGGACGATGTGATCTTAGACAAACGCCCCAAATCCACCTCCTTCAAGCCAGCGGAAGAAATAGTCAAATTCCAGGTCCATCCAACGGACCCCAAGAAGACAGCATCTATTGGGGCACAACTGGACCCAACGGTCGACGCCGCGCTACGGGATTTTCTTCGTGGAAACTGGGATATATTCGCCTAGCACCCTTCTGACATGCGAGGAATCCCACGCAAGATGGCCGAACACAGCCTCAACATATTAAAGGGATATAAACCGGTCAAACAAACACTGCAGCGCTTTTCCGAACCCAAACGCCAAGCCATGGGAGAGGAGCTAGCCAAGCTAATCGAGGTTGGATTCATTGGAGAAATAAAACATCCGGACTAGCTAGCAAACTTGGTGATGGTACCAAAGAAGGATAAATCCTGGTGCCTGTGCGTCAATTTCAAATACCTCAATAAGGCTTGCCCTAAGGATGCCTTCCCCCTCCCCCGCATTGATCGAATCATTGATGCTACCGCAGGACACGACTCACTATGTTTCCTCGACGCATATGCCGGATACCATCAAATCAAAATGAAGGAGTCCGATCAAGCTACAACAGCATTCATCACCCCATATGGGCCATTCTGCTTCAACACCATGCCCTTCGGGCTCAAGAACGCCGGCGCCACCTACCAACGCATGATCCAAACATGCCTGGAGAAACAGATCGGAAAGACAGTTGAAGCCTATGTGGACGACGTCGTAATCAAGACAAGGCACGTCGAAACAGTAATAGACAACCTACGTCTCACATTTGACAACCTCCGTGCATATGACATTAAGCTCAATCCGGAAAAGTGTGTTTTCGGCGTCCCCGCGGGAAAGTTGTTGGGCTTCATCGTTTCCAGTAGAGGAATTGAAGCAAATCCAGCTAAAATCTGAGCTTTGTCAGAATTGGCTACGCCAACAGACCATAAACAAGTCCAAAAACTCGCGGGTTGCGTGGCAACTCTAAGCCGCTTTATCTCCAGATTGGGAGAAAAGGCACTGCCACTCTATCGCCTTCTACAGCGAACCGATCCCTTCGAGTGGACGGACGCGGCAACAGCCGGACTGGTAGAAATAAAAACCCTTCTAGCAAGCAACCCAATCCTGGCCGCGCCAAACATCGGCGAACCCATGTTACTATACATATCGGCAACACATCAGGTGGTGAGCGCCGTGCTCGTCGTTGAACGAGAACAGGACGGACACAAATTCCCGCTTCAGAAGCCAGTATACTACGTATCCACTATCCTTACACCATACAAATCCCGGTACCCCCATTATCAAAAGATAGCATACGCGGTCTTCATGGCATCCCGAAAGCTACGACACTACTTCTAGGAGTGTTCGATCATGGTGGCTTCCGAAGTACCACTCAACGACATAATAAACAACTGCGATGCCATGGGCCAGATTGCCAAATGGGCCATTGAGATCCTTCCATTTGATATTACATACAAATCACGTCGAGCTATTAAATCCCAGGTACTGGTTGACTTCATCGCCGAATGGACAGAGGCCAAACTCCCTAAAGAGTACGGCACATATTCCAATTGGGTTATGTATTTTGATGGCTCCAAAATGCTGGCAGGTCTAGGAGCGGGCGTCGTTTTAACATCCCCCACTGGAGACGTCGTTCAGTACGTACTCCAAATACTATACACGGACTCCAATAACGCAGCCGAATACGAGGCCTTATTGCATGGTCTCTGGACGGCTGTCTCCATGGGCATACAGCGCCTGGAAGTGCGCGGGGACTCAAACCTTGCAATATCTCAAATAAATGGTGACTTCGATGCCAAAGATCCGAAGATGGCAGCTTATCGTAATGTCGTCCTAAAAATGTTTGCTCGGTTCGAGGGGCTCGAGTTCCATCACGTGGCCCGAGAAAGTAATCAAGCGGCGGACGTCCTTGCTCGTATCGGCGCCAAGCGTGACCCAGTCCAACCTAATATCTTTCTAGAAAGGCTTTTTAAGCCATCCGTGGTGTGGCAGGGGGAAAGCGGCAACACTAGTCCGGACCTGAACACAACCCCAGATTCCGAACACACCGATATCATCGGAGGCTCAGCCACCGAAATAACACCATCGGCCCATCTCATTATGGCAGTAATTGCCCTATGGACCGAACCCTTCTTGGCCTACCTTAATAGGAAGGAACTTCCTGAGGATCAAATTGAGGCCCGCCGCATTGTCCGGCGTTCGAAGGTCTACAAGGTTCACGACGGAGAGCTCTATAAGAAAAGCGCTACCGGAGTCCTTCAAAGATGTATCTCCGAGGAGGAGGGGCGGAAGCTCCTGGCTGAGATTCATGCCGGTCTCAGTGGGCACCACGCCACAGCTCGGGCCCTTGTTAGCAAGGCCTTCCGTATAGGGTTTTATTGGCCGACAGCCCGAGCAGATGCACAGGACCTTGTCCAACGTTGCGTCCGATGCTAACTCTTCGCCAACCAAAGCCATATGCCCCCCACTGCCCTACAAACAATCCCCATCACTTGGCCTTTTGCGGTCTGGGGACTGGATATGGTTGGACCCCTTAAAGGAGGAAGCCATAAGAAAAAATATCTGCTGGTCATGGTGGATAAATTCACTAAGTGGATAGAGGCCAAACCAGTTAAAACGGCCGAGTCCGGGCCGGTGATAGAACTCATATCCGGAGTCGTACACCGTTATGGTGTTCCACACAGCATCATCATCGATAATGGCTCCAACTTCACAGCCGACGAAGTGAAAACCTGGTGCGCTAATCTGGGCATCAAGCTCGATTACGCCTCTGTCTATCATCCTCAGACAAACGGCCAAGTCGAACAAGCCAATGGTCTTATCATGAGCGGCATCAAGCCCAGACTAGTGCGGTCTTTGAAAGAATCAGACAAGCACTCGGTTGAGGAGCTCGACTCCGTACTCTTGGGGCTGCGGACCATGACCAATCGCACTACCAGATACACACCTTTCATCATGGTGTACGGCGCAGAGGCAGTGTTACCCTGCGACATTATTCACGACTCACCTTGAGTGCGCATGTACGAAGTGAGAGAGGCTGAGCTTGATCGGCAGGACAGCTTAGATGTGCTGGAGGAGGAGCGCGACGTCGCAAAAGCCCGTTCCGCATTTTATCAACAACAGGCTCGCAGGTATCAAAGCAGAGAAGTGCGGGGCAAGACTTATAACATTGGCGAACTTGTTCTACACCTGCCGGAGAAGAAAAAGGACAAACTCAAGCCCAAGTGGGAGGGTCCCTTCATCATCGACGATGTCCTCACCGGAGGAGCGTACCGCCTGTGTAATTCGTCAGACAATCGCCTGGAGCCGAACCCCTGGAATGCGGCCAGACTCCGAAGATTCTACGCCTAGAGCCGAACTCTTTGTTCGTCCCCTTCCCCCTGTCGTCTCCTTCACTTTTTCCCACTTTTCGTTTTTTATCTTCAGCCTTAAAGCTTTCGTGCAGTTAGACTGCGCACCCCTGACGCACACATCTTCAAATATGTACGTCCATTATACCTGGGGGCTTCTGGTATAGAAGCTTGCTATTATTCTCCGAGCATCAAGCCCATCACATATGCGTTTTTCCCATACGTACCTTTTCTTTGCCATTATATGCATCAATATGACTTAAGTTTTGGCCAAGCTGGGTTGCCTGGCTCATGTGATTATGCCCTATGTTGCCGTTAGTTTGGCTAGGGCATAAAGGGAGCACCTCTGCCATTGTTACTGTCGGGTCATCCGGATGTGTACCTCAGACTGGGTGAAGCCAAAAGCTAGCGTTATTAAGGGAATATTCGGTCGGTGGATTAAAGATATTTTTTCGCATTCACTCCATTGTGAACCCCCAGAAGTTGCATATACTGCGATTTTTTAATCACAGTTCGGACATGCACATTAACGCATGCACACCCAGGGAAAGGAACCCTTAATGGAACTATTCTCTCTGGAAGATGTTTCTCACAACTTTAATGTAATATAACATAACTAGCCGGATACAACTTGTCTGTTCAAGCAACTATGACCCCTATACCTGGTTTCCATGCATACCCCGGTCTATTTGGCCGCACTAGTATTCGGAAACACTCCACACCTTTCGGGTCCCGAGGTTGAAGCGAAAAGGTCTGCCATGACAATCGTTTTACAATTCTGCTAGGAGTTACATATATCAAGGAAAGTACATAGTCACTTAGATTCATAAATTTCGTCCTCTATACCATCCAACAGGTTGTCTAACTTACAATCCAGTTGGGAATATTTGGCAGCTACTGCTACTTGGTCATATACCAAATTAGCGGGCACTTCTTTCCCATCTGACCCTAAAGGTCCGACCCGGGCCATGTGATTCGGATCAAGCTTGGTATACCGTGTTTTCACCATGGCCCAGGCCTCTCGCGCACCCTCCCGGCAGGCCGATATTTTCCATAATCGGATACATCGCCGCGCTCCCTTGAATAGCTCTACAAGCTCCTCCATACTTCCTGGAGGGGAGGCGGATGGCCATAAGGCCTTGGCAACACTCCGCATTGCCTGCCGAGCTTGCTTGTGCATTTGTGACAGCCCTTGCAGTAGATCGTCTCACAATCCGGACATCTCCTCTTCGGGATGGCCTGTCAGCATACCTGCCAACATAACTCTATTAGTTCCTTTCATCTCCGAAGTATTATAAGGTGAGTTCGGCCACATACTGAATATGCCGCCTCGCAGCCTTTTATTCTCCTTCACGGAGTCGGCCAGTTGGGCTCGCACATCTTTCAGTGCCTGGCCTAGCTGGGTGTTGGAATCCTGGAGTTTGTTTTTCTCCTCTCTGACTCGGGTCAGTACGCGCTCGCCTGCGGCATGTAGTCTTTTCGCCTCTTTCTCGCCCGTTTGAGCGGCCTTCAGTTTCTCTTCCAGTTGGTCCGACGACCCTGTTATGAGACAAGCAGCAGTATTAGCACAGCTGGCATATAATTATTGTTTCTCGATGGAGGGAAATATTACCAGAGGACGCCTTCTTGAACTTTTCCAGTTCGGTGGTAGCAGCAATTAGCTGTGTCCGGCACTTTTCCAGCTCTTGGGCTAGCAGGTCGTTCTTCTCCATAAGAACCTGGTTACACAACGTTCCTTAAATCATTTGTACCAACTGCTTCAAGTCTCGGGGGCTACTGGCAAATGGTTATCAAATTCGGACAAGGTAAACTTACCTGCACATCTTTTAAATGCTGCTCTATGGCTCTGTTAAGCCCATCTCGAGTAGCCCGGATGTATGCATCTGCCGAGCTGAAGAAGCCGAACGCATATTTTGAGAAGCGGGGATTTCGTAAAACGGCCCTCCGTCGCCGATGATTCATGGCGCTCTCTGAGGGAGTCCTGGACTAAGGGGTCCTCGGGCATCCGGCCTGTTATCCATGGGCCGGACTAATAGGCTGTGAAGGTGCGAAGGCCGAAGACTATACCCGTGTCCGGATTGGACTCTCCTTGGCGTGGAAGGCAAGCTTGGCGACCAACTATGAAGATTCCATCTTATGTAACCGACTCTATGTAACCCTAGATCCACCCCCCCGGTGTCTATATAAACCGGAGGGTTTAGTCTGGAAAGGATATACTCATTACCATAGTCATACAGGCTAGACTTCTAGGGTTTAGCCATTATGATCTCGTGGTAGATCAAATCTTGTAATACTCATATTCATCAAGATCAATCAAGCAGGAAGTAGGGTATTACCTCCATAGAGAGGGCCCGAACCTGGGTAAACATCGTGTCCCCTGTCTCCTGTAACCATCGATCCTAGACACACAGTTCGGGACCCCCTACCCGAGATCTGCCGGTTTTGACACCGACATTGGTGCTTTCATTGAGAGTTCCACTGTGCCGTCGATGAAAGGTTCAATGGCCCCTTCGATCGTCTATAGTGGCGCTGTCCAAGGAGAAACCTTCCTCCCCGGACAGATTTTCGTATTCGGCGGCTTCGTACTGCGGGCCAACTCGCTTGGCCATCTGGAGCAGATCGATAGCTATGCCCCTGGCCACTAGATCAGATTTGGAAGCTTGAACTACTTCGCGGATATCCGTGGAGACTTGATCTTCAATGCATTTGAGACCGCGGCGATCGCTCCCCCTCGCTCCGATGAACATGACTTAAATCTGTCATCGGACCAGATTCAGGAGATGGTTCTTGTAACTGCTACGGCCTTAAACCGGAGCAGATTGCACCATCTGAAGCCGTAGAGTCCGCGACATTGGAGCCGCACACAGACTCAACACCTAGGAATATCTGCGTCAACGGAATTCCGGACTCGTTTCCGGCTATAAATTCCTAACCGCGTACGCCTGCAGACACCGAGCTGGATCGGTCATTGATCTTCGAGTTCAGCACCGCAGACGTCTTCCAACACTCGCCCTTTGGCGATGTGCTAAATTCATTAAAAACCTGTCCTTGGCGAGGGACTCACAGCCGAACTATGTCCGGTTCGAACTAGAGGCTGATGAGGGAGAATTTCGCTTGCCACCCGCCACCCACTTCAAAGCCACTGTCGAGGACTTAACCGACGTGCTTGATTATGGCTCCGAAGACATCGACGGTATGGACGACGATGCCGACAAGGAGCAAGGCCAAGACCCACCATTCACTGGACGATGGACAGCCACCTCTTCGTACGATGTGTACATGGTTGACACACCTAAAAAAGCTAGCGATGATGACAAAGAAGATCCAGTTGCGAATAAACCTTCTGAGACACAGTCCAAGCGCCGGCGCCCTAAACGCCGTTCTAAGCTACGTCGCTCAAAAGATGGCAAGACTGGCACCGGAGAAAATAGTACTTCGGGCGACGCCGAAAACAATGAAGACCCTATTGGAGCTGCATCCGAACAGGAGGAACAAGACAACGGGCAAGTTAACCCTGATAAACAAGCCATGCCCAATGACCCGGATGACGACAGTTATCGTCCACTCTCCGAGGATGAGGAGAGCCTCGGCAGCGAGGATTTCATCATGCCTGAGGCACCCCTCAAGCAGGAGCGCTTCAAGCGCCAGCTAATAGCTACTGCAGGAAGCGTGAAGAAAAAGCAGCAGCAGCTTCAAGCCGATCAAGACCTACTCATTGACAGATGGACCGATGTCCTGGCAACCGAAGAATACAGCCTCAAGCGCCTAGCCAAGAGTTACCCGAAGCGCAGACTGCTACCTCAGTTCGATGAGGAGGCACTGGAGCCCATACCTCCCTCGCGCAATGCGAAACGACCACCACGTGGTCAGGATAGTGCGGCGGACCGACCACCCCGCGGTCGGGATAAAATGGCAACTCAGGCCAAACAACAGCCCGCCCCACCGCCTCGTAAAACAGAGACAAAACAGCTCGAGACCATGCATACAACCTTCGGCAGGACCTGGACAGTAGAGCAGGACACACCAGATCAATCTACGGATCGCGAGGACGCTTCCCGACTCGGGATGACGGCTACCTATTCGGACGTGACAAACCTAGTCACGCCGGGCCGATAACCGCAGATGGACTTCGTCGGAGGTGCGCGGCGACGTGGCCCGATATAGAGGCGCCGCACACCCTCTCTGCTTTACAGATGAAGTACTGGGGCACGAATTCCCCGAGGGGTTCAAGCCCGTCAATATTGAATCATACGAGAACAACCGATCCCGCAGTATGGATCGAAGATTTTATTCTCCACATCCATATGGCCCGAGGAGACGACCTCCATGCCATCAAATACCTCCCACTAAAATTAAAAGGGCCAGCTAGACACTGGCTAAATAGCCTGCCCGAAAATTCCATCGGCAGCTGGGAGGACTTGAAAGAAGCTTTTCTGAACAACTTCCAAGGTACTTATGTCCGGCCACCAGATGCCGATGACTTAAGTCATATAGTCCAACAACCTGGAGAATCAGCCAGAAAATTCTGGACTAGGTTCCTAACCAAAAAGAACCAGATCGTTAACTGTCCGGATGCCGAAGACCTAGCAGCCTTCAAACACAGCATCCTGATGAATGGCTCACCCGCCACCTCGGCCAAGAAAAGCCGAAATCCATGGTAGCCCTCACAGCACTCATGACCCGCTTTTGTGCGCGTGAGGATAGCTGGCTGGCTCGTAGCAAAAACACGGCCAGCGAGGCAGGCCCCTCCGAGGCCAAGAACAGCACCGGCAAGTTCCGGCGCGATAGACACAAACGCTGAAGCAATGGCGATAACACCGATGATACCACAGTTAACGCCGTATTCAGCGGCTCCAAGTCCGGCCAACGGAAGAGGCCCAACAAAAGGAACAGTGAGGGACCATCCAGCTTGGACCGCATTCTCGATCGTCCATGCCAGATACATGGAACCCCAGACAAACAAGCCAATCATACCAACAGAGGTGTTGGGTTTTTAAACAGGCTGGCAAGTTAAATGCCGAGAACAAGGAAAAGCGATCACAAAGCGAGGACGAACACGAAGAGCCCCGGCAGCCAAACATTGGGGGGGGGCAGAAGAAATTTCCCCCTCAAGTCAAAATAGTGAACATGATATATGCTACAAAGGGAGCGCAAGCGCGCACTCAGGGACGTCTATGCGGTAGAGCCAGTCGCCCCAAAATTTAAACCATGGTCGTCATTCCCGATCACCTTTGATCGTCGAGATCACCCAACTAGCATCCGTCATGGCGGTTCGGCCGCACTGGTCCTCGACCCAATCATCGATGGATTTCACCTAACACGAGTCCTAATGGACGGTGGTAACAGCCTCAACCTGCTCCATCAGGATACAGTGCGGAAAATGGGCATTAATCCCTCACGAATCAAACCCTCAAAGACTACCTTTAAAGGAGTCATACAAGGCGTAGAGGCCCGTTGTATAGGCTCAATCACGCTGGAAGTGGTCTTCGGTTCTCCGGACAACTTCCGAAGTGAAGAGCTAATCTTCGATATCGTCCCCTTCCACTGCGGCTACCATGCACTGCTCGGACGAACCGCGTTTGCTAGATTCAACGCGGTTCCACACTACGCTTATCTCAAGCTCAAGATGCCCGGTCCACGCGGCGTCATAGCAGTCAATGGAAACACTGAACGCTCCCTCTGAACAGAGGAGCACACAGCCACCCTAGCAGCAGAGGTACAGAGCGGCCTTCTCAAGCAAAACCATAATCCGGCTGCCGAGCCCCTGGACATCACTAAGAGGGTCCGGACCACACTGCAACAGGACGGTTCGGCTCGTCAAGATCTCGATTAGCAATTCGGCCTCCGTCCCAGCCCCGATGAGGTAGCGGCATCCGCACCACACGTACATAATTACGCACTCAAAATCCCATGGGCATCGACGGAGGCACAACTAGCTTGTAGTCCACAGTTCGGCTACACCGATCCGGGACTCACTAGTATCTTTACTATTTCCTTTTTTCTTCCTTTTCTTTCAGGTATCTTTTATACAGGCCTCCTTCGATGGCCTGATTACTGGTCCTGTCAAAGGACAAGTACACCAGATTGGCGTAGAGCACAGGCATACAGGGGAAGCCCTAGAGGACAATCCAACGACTAATCTACCTGTTTTTCAGTACCCAAATGAAGCTCTCCTTTGGTTCTGGCATGTCAAATAGCCGGTTGCTTATCGCATTATTTGTATAATGCGCTTTGACGCATTAACCCAACTATAATGGAAATAGTCTACGGCCCAAGTCAAGGGGCCCTAGATACTACCTCTGCTCTTTTTCTGTTTCCCTTTCCATTAATTACTTATATCGCACCCATGCACTTTGGTACGTTTCATATTCGCCAGGGGCTCCCTATCGCCCCATAATACGGCAACAAAGTCCGAACACTTCTTATAGATAAGTTCGGCACCCCGAATTTAGCATTATATGCATTGGCTCCGAATCATGTCTTTGGTCAATAGTTGGGTTGCCCGGCTTCTATGCTTGTTACCCTACGTTCCGCTACATCGGCTAGGGTAGTAAAGGGAGAACTACTGCGATTGTGCTCTGGTCTCAACCGGATGAGCACCTCAGTAGAGAAAGCCAAAAACTGACTGTCATGATGCAGCGAGAGCCGGTCAGCTGTTCGGAGGTCTCAAATCGTTGGAGATTTTTTCCGCATTCCACGAAGGATCGGTACTTCCCGATCAGACGCTGACAGCACTCTGGTTCGTATACCAGGGGCTGCGCCCATGTTTTATTATAAAACTCCTATGGCTAAGTGAGGGCGTTTAAGCCGCACAGTCAGATTGCCTGGTTCGTTCCACTAAACAACTCCTTCAAGGACCATATAATTGGATCAAGATTGTTTAGATTCCATCCCAAACACCTCCGTACTACCTACGAGAGGGCAGAAGCCGACGACTGGCCAACCCTCAGATTCCATACAACACGGCCGCACAGGAGGAAACAATCAAAACATAACAAACATTATATTACAAACCAGACTTGTTTTCATCATACAAGGCAAAGACAAAATACGAATGTATTCATTCAAAAATAATGTCATGCCGACACTGCGCTGCTGCAAGTCGAGATCCCTCCAGGACATCTGCAAAATATCGCTCGGGTGTGCGGTGCTCCTTGCCCTCCGGCAGCCCCCTGGCGACCTTGACGGCGTCCATCTTCGCCCACCACATCTTGCAACGAGCGAAGGCCATGCGGGCACCTTCGATGCAGACTGATCGCTTGACGATGTCTAGCCGCGGACAAGCCTCCATTACCCGCTTCACGAGGCCAAAATAACTGCTAGGTATAGCTTCGGCTGGCCACAGCCAGATTATTAAATCCTTCATGGCCAGTTCAGCCACCCTGTGCAGCTCGACCAACTGTTTCAGTTGATCGACAAAGGGCACCGGATGTTCTGGCACAACATACTGCGACCAGAACAACTTCTCCGTGGAATTCCCTTCTCCGGCTCGGAAGAACTCCGCAGGATCGGACATGCTGTGCTCAGATCCGCAAAAGCCCCCGGGCAACTCCGAATCCAGGTTAGTAAAAGGTACTTCCTCTCCGCATACTTGCTTTGCATGTTAAAAGCCTTACCCGCTGCGATCTTCTTGGACTCCTGGATCTCCTGGAGAGCACCCCGGGCCTCATTCTGTGCGGCCTCCGCGCTCTAGCGAGCCTTGGTAAGTTCGGTCTCTCGAACCGACGCTTTGTGCTGCAAAGCCTCACACTTCTTCACCGCGTCCTGAAGCTCCTGCTGGATCTCGTCGACCCGGGCCTTGAGCTTCTTACGGGCGGCTTGCTGCTGGACAGCCTTCCCCTCAGCTTCGGTCAGGGCATTTTTGAGGGCCTCGACCTCGGTCGCCGCCCCTACACATGTTATGACACTCCGGTCAATACTCACCGCTTACTTTTTCTGAATACACAGCAAGTCGTTACTCAACTTGCTTCTCATGCAGCTGAACCTTCACCTCGCCGAGCTCATTCTCGGTCCACTCCAACCTCTGCTTCAGTTCAGAGACTTCGATAGCATGCGAGGTCGCGGCCAATAGCGACGCCTGCTTATTCATAAATATCAAATTAGTCTCCTACAAAGGGTTGATCCTCTGTCCGGCTTTTCTTTACGAACACCGGACAAGGTCTCACTAGTAGAAAACAGGGCTTTCGTTCGGGCCTGGCCAGCCCAATAGTCCCCGTTCCGCATGAAGCGGGACCCATGGGGTGCATTAGTCCCGGTTCGTGAGCCCAGGGGGCCGGCCTGGCAACGTGGGCCACTGGTCCCGGTTCGTCTGGACCTTTTGGTCCCGGTTCAAGGCACGAACCGGGACCAATGCGCCTCGCCCATGGCTCATGACCATTAGTCCCGGTTTGTGCCACAAACCGGGACTAAAGGGTTGGTCCTCCTTGCGGCCAGAGTTTAGTCCCACCTCGCCAACCGAAGGGCGCTCACACCGGTTTACAAGCCCGTCCCTCTCTGCCTTGTTGAGCTCCTCTCAAAATGAAAATAGATGCCCTTATACAGGGAATTTGACAGAAATTCAGCGTGAGTTTCTCTTAAATTCATAGAAATTTATTATGAATTTTGGTTGAATTTTCTCTATAAGCGCATCTATGCTCATTTGTTTATATTGGGGTTGGCGATCTTTACATACTTTTTGTGTGTTGAATATGCACCATTCAAAATCAGTCTCTGCTTTGAATGGTGCATTTTGAACACACAAAAAGTCAGGAGTTCAAATAAGTTTTAAAAAATGAAATCCCTTTGTAACACATGAGTTTCCGTATGAAATCCTGATACTTTGAAAGAGATTGTCCATTTTGTACACAGAGTGCATCCAGTTTTTTCCGTAACCCACTCAACTTTCTTGCACATGCTATGTGGATGAAATGATGATACCATGCCAACTTTCAACCTTTTCAGAGTCCATTTAAAATGCTTTTCAATTTTAGGGTCTTATAGCTCAAAATAATTAGTAAATGCATGAAAAATAACAAATGAAGTCAGAAAGGATTGAAAAATGATGATGTGGCTTTGAATGGTGCATTTTGAACACACAAAAAGTTAGGAGTTCAAATAAGTTTTAAAAAATGAAATCCCTTTGTAACAGACGAGTTTCCGTATGAAATCCTTTGAAAGAGATTGTCCGTTTTGTACACGAAGTGCATCCAGTTTTTGC
>NC_057811.1:408713479-408713966 GCF_018294505.1 Triticum aestivum | reverse complement strand
ATGTGGCTTTGAATGGTGCATTTTGAACACACAAAAGTCAGGAGTTCAAATAAGTTTTAAAAAATGAAATCCCTTTGTAACAGACGAGTTTCCGTATGAAATCCTTTGAAAGAGATTGTCCGTTTTGTACACGAAGTGCATCCAGTTTTTGCCGTAACCTTCTCAACTTTCTTGCACATGCTATGTGGATGAAATGATGATACCATGCCAACATTCAACCTTTTCAGAGTTAGGGTCTTATAGCTCAAAATAATTAGTAAATGCATGAAAAACAACAAATGAAGTCAGAAAGGATTGAAAAATGATGATGTGGCTTTGAATGGTGCATTTTGAACACACAAAAAGTCAGGAGTTCAAATAAGTTTTAAAAAATGAAATCCCTTTGTAACAGACAAGTTTTCGTATGAAATCCTGATACTTTGAAAGAGATTGTCCGTTTTGTACACGAAGTGCATCCAGTTTTTGTTGTAACCCTCTCAACTTTCTT
>NC_057811.1:408712529-408713209 GCF_018294505.1 Triticum aestivum | reverse complement strand
ATCCTGATACTTTGAAAGAGATTGTCCGTTTTGTACAAGAAGTGCATCCAATTTTTGTCGTAACCCTCTCAACTTTCTTGCACATGCTATGTGGATGAAATGATGATACCATGCCAATTTTCAACCTTTTCAGAGTTCAATTGAAATGCTTTTCAATTTTAGGGTCTTATAGCTCAAAATAATTAGTAAATGCATGAAAAATAACAAATGAAGTCAGAAAGGATTGAAAAATTATGATGTGTCTTTGAATCGTGCATTTTGAACACACAAAAATTCAGGAGTTCAAATAAGTTTTAAAAAATGAAATCCCTTTGTAACAGACGAGTTTCCGTATGAAATCCTGATACTTTGAAAGAGATTGTCCGTTTTGTACACGAAGTGCATCCAGTTTTTGTCGTAACCCTCTCAACTTTCTTGCACATGCTATGTGGATGAAATGATGAAACCATGCAAACTTTCAACCTTTTCAGAGTTCATTTGAAATGCTTTTTAATTTTAGGGTCTTATAGCTCAAAATAATTAGTAAATGCATGAAAATTAACTAATGAAGTCAGAAAGGATTGAAAAATGATGATGTGTCTTCGAATGGTGCATTTTGAACACACAAAAAGTCAGGAGTTCAAATAAGTTTTAAAAAATGAAATCCCTTTGTAACAGACGAGTTTCCGTATGAAATCCTG
>NC_057811.1:408711013-408712519 GCF_018294505.1 Triticum aestivum | reverse complement strand
CCTTTTTAGAGTTTGGGTCTTATAGCTCAAAATAATTAGTAAATGCATTAAAAATAACAAATGAAGTCAGAAAGGATTGAAAAATGATGATGTGGCTTTGAATGGTGCATTTTGAACACACAAAAAGTCAGGAGTTCAAATAAGTTTTAAAAAATGAAATCCCTTTGTAACAGACAAGTTTTCGTATGAAATCCTGATACTTTGAAAGAGATTGTCCGTTTTGTACACGAAGTGCATCCATTTTTTGTCGTAACCCTCTCAACTTTCTTGCACATGCTATGTGGATGAAATGATGATACCATGCCAACTTTCAAGGTTTTCAGAGTTCACTTGAAATGCTTTTCAATTTTAGGGTATTATAGCTCAAAATAATTAGTAAATGCATGAAAAATAACAAATGAAGTCAGAAAGGATTGAAAAATGATGATGTGTCTTCGAATGGTGCATTTTGAACACACAAAAAGTCAGGAGTTCAAATAAGTTTTAAAAAATGAAATCCCTTTGTAACAGACGAGTTTCCGTATGAAATCCTGATACTTTGAAAGAGATTGTCCGTTTTGTACACGAAGTGCATCCAGTTTTTGCCGTAACCCTCTCAACTTTCTTGGACATGCTATGTGGATGAAATGATGATACCATGCCAACTTTCAACCTTTTCAGAGTTCATTTGAAATGCTTTTCAATTTTAGGGTCTTATAGCTCAAAATAATTAGTAAATGCATGAAAAATAACAAATGAAGTCAGAAAGGATTGAAAAATGATGATGTGGCTTTGAATGGTGCATTTTGAACACACAAAAAGTCAGGAGTTCAAATAAGTTTAAAAAATGCAATCCCTTTGTAACAGACGAGTTTCCGTATGAAATCCTGATACTTCGAAAGAGATTGTCCGTTTTGTACACGAAGTGCATCCGGTTTTTGCCATAACCCTCTCAAATTTCTTGCACATGCTATCTGGATGAAATGATGATACCATGCCAGCATTCAACCTTTTCAGAGTTCATTTGTAATGCTTTTCAATTTTATGGTCTTATAGCTCAAAATATATAGTAAAAGCATGAAAAATAAGAAATGAACTCAGAATGGATTGAAAAATGATGATGTGGCTTTGAATGGTGCATTTTGAACACACAAAAAGTCAGGAGTTCAAATAAGTTCTAAAAAATGAAATCCCTTTGTAACAGACGAGTTTCCGTATGAAATCCTGATACTTTGAAAGAGATTGTCCGTTTTGTACACGAAGTGCATCCAGTTTTTGCCGTAACCCTCTCAACTTTCTTGAACATGCTATGTGGATGAAATGATGATACCATGCCAACTTTCAACCTTTTCAGAGTTCATTTGAAATGCTTTTCAATTTTAGGGTCTTATAGCTCAAAATAGTTAGTAAATGCATGAAATTAACAAATGAAGTCAGAAAGGATTGAAAAATGATGATGTGGCTTCGAATGGTGCATTTTGAACACACAAAAAGTCAGGAGTTCAAATAAGTTTTAAAAAATGAAAT
>NC_057811.1:408709645-408711003 GCF_018294505.1 Triticum aestivum | reverse complement strand
ATCCAGTTTTTGCCGTAACCCTCTCAACTTTCTTGGACATGCTATGTGGATGAAATGATGATACCATGCCAACTTTCAACCTTTTCAGAGTTCATTTGAAATGCGTTTCAATTTTAGGGTCTTATAGCTCAAAATAATTAGTAAATGCATGAAAAATAACAAATGAAGTCAGAAAGGATTGAAAAATGATGATGTGGCTTTGAATGGTGCATTTTGAACACACAAAAAGTCAGGAGTTCAAGTAAGTTTTAAAAAATGAAATCCCTTTGTAACAGACGAGTTTCCGTATGAAATCCTGATACTTCGAAAGAGATTGTCCGTTTTGTACACGAAGTGCATCCGGTTTTTGCCATAACCCTCTCAAATTTCTTGCACATGCTATCTGGATTAAATGATGATACTATGCCAGCTTTCAACCTTTTCAGAGTTCATTTGGAATGCTTTTCAATTTTATGGTCTTATAGCTCAAAATATATAGTAAAAGCATGAAAAATAAGAAATGAAGTCAGAATGGATTGAAAATTGATGATGTGGCTTTGAATGGTGCATTTTGAACACACAAAAAGTCAGGAGTTCAAATAAGTTCTAAAAAAATGAAATCCCTTTGTAACAGACGAGTTTCCGTATGAAATCCTGATACTTTGAAAGAGATTGTCCGTTTTGTACACGAAGTGCATCCAGTTTTTGCCGTAACCCTCTCAACTTTCTTGAACGTGCTATGTGGATGAAATGATGATACCATGCAAACTTTCAACCTTTTCAGAGTTCATTTGAAATGCTTTTCAATTTTAGGGTCTTATAGCTCAAAATAGTTAGTAAATGCATGAAATTAAGAAATGAAGTCAGAAACGATTGAAAAATGATGATGTGGCTTCGAATGGTGCATTTTGAACACACAAAAAGTCAGGAGTTCAAATAAGTCTTAAAAAATGAAATCCGTTTGTAACAGACGAGTTTCCGTATGAAATCCTGATACTTTGAAAGAGATTGTCCGTTTTGTACACGAAGTGCATCCAGTTTTTGCCGTAACCCTCTCAACTTTCTTGGACATGCTATGTGGATGAAATGATGATACCATGCCAACTTTCAACCTTTTCAGAGTTCATTTGAAATGCTTTTCAATTTTAGGGTCTTATAGCTCAAAATAATTAGTAAATGCATGAAAAATAACAAATGAAGTCAGAAAGGATTGAAAAATGATGATGTGGCTTTGAATGTAGCATTTTGAACACACAAAAAGTCAGGAGTTCAAATAAGTTTTAAAAAATGAAATCCCTTTGTAACAGACGAGTTTCCGTATGAAATCCTGATACTTCGAAAGAGATTGTCCGTTTTGTACACGAAGTGCATCCGGTTTT
>NC_057811.1:408708188-408709635 GCF_018294505.1 Triticum aestivum | reverse complement strand
TTTCCGTATGAAATCCTGATACTTTGAAAGAGATTGTCCGTTTTGTACACGAAGTGCATCCAGGTTTTGCCGTAACCCTCTCAACTTTCTTGGACATGCTATGTGGATGAAATGATGATACCATGCCAACTTTCAACCTTTTCAGAGTTCATTTGAAATGCTTTTCAATTTTAGGGTCTTATAGCTCAAAATAATTAGTAAATGCATGAAAAATAACAAATGAAGTCAGAAAGGATTGAAAAATGATGATGTGGCTTTGAATGGTGCATTTTGAACACACAAAAAGTCAGGAGTTCAAATAAGTTTTAAAAAATGAAATCCCTTTGTAACAGACGAGTTTCCGTATGAAATCCTGATACTTCGAAAGAGATTGTCCGTTTTGTACACGAAGTGCATCCGGTTTTTGCCATAACCCTCTCAAATTTCTTGCACATGCTATCTGGATGAAATGATGATACCATGCCAGCTTTCAACCTTTTCAGAGTTCATTTGGAATGCTTTTCAATTTTATGGTCTTATAGCTCAAAATATATAGTAAAAGCATGAAAAATAATAAATGAAGTCAGAATGGATTGAAAAATGATGATGTGGCTTTGAATGGTGCATTTTGAACACACAAAAAGTCAGGAGTTCAAATAAGTTCTAAAAAAATGAAATCCCTTTGTAACAGACGAGTTTCCGTATGAAATCCTGATACTTTGAAAGAGATTGTCCGTTTTGTACACGAAGTGCATCCAGTTTTTGCCGTAACCCTCTCAACTTTCTTGAACATGCTATGTGCATGAAATGGTGATACCATGCAAACTTTCAACCTTTTCAGAGTTCATTTGAAATGCTTTTCAATTTTAGGGTCTTATAGCTCAAAATAGTTAGTAAATGCATGAAATTAACAAATGAAGTCAGAAAGGATTGAAAAATGATGATGTGGCTTCGAATGGTGCATTTTGAACACACAAAAAGTCAGGAGTTCAAATAAGTTTTAAAAAATGAAATCCCTTAACAGACGAGTTTCCGTATGAAATCCTGATACTTTGAAAGAGATTGTCTATTTTGTACACGAAGTGCATCCAGTTTGTGCCGTAGCCCTCTCAACATTCTCAAACATGCTATGTGGATGAATTTATGATACCATGCCAACTTTCAACCTTTTCAGAGTTCATTTGAAATGCTTTTCAATTTTAGAGTCTTATAGCTCAAAATAATTAGTAAATGCATGAAAAATAACAAATGAAGTCAGAAAGTATTGAAAAATGATAATGTGGCTTTGAATGGTGCATTTTGAACACACAAAAGTCAGGAGTTCAAATAAGTTTTAAAAAATGAAATCCCTTTGTAACAGACGAGTTTCCGTATGAAATCCTTTGAAAGAGATTGTCCGTTTTGTACACGAAGTGCATCCAGTTTTTGCCGTAACCTTCTCAACTTTCTTGCACATGCTATGTGGATG
>NC_057811.1:408706967-408707947 GCF_018294505.1 Triticum aestivum | reverse complement strand
TGAAAGAGATTGTCTGTTTTGTACACGAAGTGCATCCAGTTCTTGTCGTAACCCTCTCAACTTTCTTGCACATGCTATGTGGATGAAATTATGATACCATGCCAACTTTCAACCTTTTCAAAGTTCATTTGAAATGCTTTTCAATTTCAGGGTCTTATAGCTCAAAATAATTAGTAAATGCATGAAAAATAACAAATGAAGTCAGAAAGGATTGAAAAATGATGATGTGGCTTTGAATGGTGCATTTTGAACACACAAAAAGTCAGGAGTTCATATAAGTTTTAAAAAATGAAATCCCTTTGTAATAGACGAGTTTCCGTATGAAATCCTGATACTTTGAAAGAGATTGTCCGTTTTGTACACGAAGTGCATCCGGTTTTTGCCGTAACCCTCTCAAATTTCTTGCACATGCTATCTGGATGAAATGATGATACCATGCCAGCTTTCAACTTTTTCAGAGTTCATTTGGAATGCTTTTCAATTTTATGGTCTTATAGCTCAAAATATATAGTAAAAGCATGAAAAATAAGAAATGAAGTCAGAATGGATTGAAAATTGATGATGTGGCTTTGAATGGTGCATTTTGAACACACAAAAAGTCAGGAGTTCAAATAAATTCTAAAAAAATGAAATCCCTTTGTAACAGACGAGTTTCCGTATGAAATCCTGATACTTTGAAAGAGATTGTCCGTTTTGTACACGAAGTGCATCCAGTTTTTGCCGTAACCCTCTCAACTTTCTTGAACGTGCTATGTGGATGAAATGATGATACCATGCAAACTTTCAACCTTTTCAGAGTTCATTTGAAATGCTTTTCAATTTTAGGGTCTTATAGCTCAAAATAGTTAGTAAATGCATGAAATTAAGAAATGAAGTCAGAAACGATTGAAAAATGATGATGTGGCTTCGAATGGTGCATTTTGAACACACAAAAAGTCAGGAGTTCAAATAAGTTTTAAAAAATGAAATCCGTTTGTAAC
>NC_057811.1:408702563-408705296 GCF_018294505.1 Triticum aestivum | reverse complement strand
AACCTTTTCAGAGTTCATTTGAAATGCTTTTCAATTTTAGGGTCTTATAGCTCAAAATAATTAGTAAATGCATGAAAAATAACAAATGAAGTCAGAAAGGATTGAAAAATGATGATGTGGCTTTGAATGGTGCATTTTGAACACACAAAAAGTCAGGAGTTCAAATAAGTTTTAGAAAATGAAATCCCTTTGTAACAGACGAGTTTCCGTATGAAATCCTGATACTTTGAAAGAGATTGTCCGTTTTGTACACGAAGTGCATCCAGTTTTTGCCGTAACCCTCTCAACTTTCTTGGACATGCTATGTGGATGAAATGATGATACCATGCCAACTTTCAACCTTTTCAGAGTTCATTTGAAATGCTTTTCAATTTTAGGGTCTTAAAGCTCAAAATAATTAGTAAATGCATGAAAAATAACAAATGAAGTCAGAAAGGATTGAAAAATGATGATGTGTCTTTGAATGGTGCATTTTGAACACACAAAAAGTCAGGAGTTCAAATAAGTTTTTAAAAATGAAATCCCTTTGTAACAGACTAGTTTCCGTATGAAATCCTGATACTTTGAAAGAGATTGTCCGTTTTGTACACGAAGTGCATCCAGTTTTTTCCGTAACCCTCTCAACTTTCTTGCACATGCTATATGGATGAAATGATGATACCATGCCAACTTTCAACCTTTTCAGAGTTGGGTCTTATAGCTCAAAATAATTAGTAAATGCATGAAAAATAACAAATGAAGTCAGAAAGGATTGAAAAATGATGATGTGGCTTTGAATGGTGCATTTTGAACACACAAAAAGTCAGGAGTTCAAATAAGTTTTAAAAAATGAAATCCCTTTGTAACAGACAAGTTTTCGTATGAAATCCCTTATACTTTGAAAGAGATTGTCCGTTTTGTACACGAAGTGCATCCAGTTTTTGTCTTAACCCTCTCAACTTTTTTGCACATGCTATGTGGATGAAATGATGATACCATGCCAACGTTCAAGCTTTTCAGAGTTCACTTGAAATGCTTTTCAATTTTAGGGTCTTATAGCTCAAAATAATTAGTAAATGCATGAAAAATAACAAATGAAGTCAGAAAGGATTGAAAAATGATGATGTGTCTTTGAATGGTGCATTATGAACACACAAAAAGTCAGGAGTTCAAATAAGTTTAAAAAAATGAAATCCCTTTGTAACAGACGAGTTTCCTTATGAAATCCTGATACTTTGAAAGAGATTGTCCGTTTTGTACACGAAGTGCATCCAGTTTTTGCCGTAACCCTCTCAACTTTCTTGTACATGCTATGTGCATGAAATGATGATACCATGCCAACTTTCAACCTCTTCAGATTTCATTTGAAATGCTTTTCAATTTTAGGGTCTTATAGCACAAAATAATTAGTAAATGCATGAAAAATAACAAATGAAGTCAGAAAGGATTGAAAAATGATGATGTGGCTTTGAATGGTGCATTTTGAACACACAAAAAGTCAGCAGTTCAAATAAGTTTTAAAAAATGAAATCCCTTTGTAACAGACAAGATTTCGTATGAAATCCTGATACTTTGAAAGAGATTGTCTGTTTTGTACACGAAGTGCATCCAGTTCTTGTCGTAACCCTCTCAACTTTCTTGCACATGCTATGTGGATGAAATGATGATACCATGCCAACTTCCAACCTTTTCAAAGTTCATTTGAAATGCTTTTCAATTTCAGGGTCTTATAGCTCAAAATAATTAGTAAATGCATGAAAAATAAGAAATGAAGTCAGAAAGGATTGAAAAATGATGATGTGGCTTTGAATGGTGCATTTTGAACACACAAAAAGTCAGGAGTTCGTATAAGTTTTAAAAAATGAAATCCCTTTGTAATAGACGAGTTTCCGTATGAAATCATGATACTTTGAAAGAGATTGTCCGTTTTGTAGACGAAGTGCATCCGGTTTTTGCCGTAACCCTCTCAAATTTCTTGCACATGCTATCTGGATGAAATGATGATACCATGCCAGCTTTCAACCTTTTCAGAGTTCATTTGGAATGCTTTTCAATTTTATGGTCTTATAGCTCAAAATAATTAGTAAATGCATGAAAAATAACAAATGAAGTCAGAAAGGATTGAAAAATGATGATGTGGCTTTGAATGGTGCATTTTGAACACACAAAAAGTCAGGAGTTCAAATAAGTTCTAAAAAAATGAAATCCCTTTGTAACAGACGAGTTTCCGTATGAAATCCTGATACTTTGAAAGAGATTGTCCGTTTTGTACCCGAAGTGCATCCAGTTTTTGCCGTAACCCTCTCAACTTTCTTGAACATGCTTTGTGGATGAAATGATGATACCATGCAAACTTTCAACCTTTTCAGAGTTCATTTGAAATGCTTTTCAATTTTAGGGTCTTATAGCTCAAAATAGTTAGTAAATGCATGAAATTAACAAATGAAGTCAGAAAGGATTGAAAAATGATGATGTGGCTTCGAATGGTGAATTTTGAACACACAAAAAGTCAGGAGTTCAAATAAGTTTTAAAAAATGAAATCCCTTTGTAATAGACGAGTTTCCGTATGAAATCCTGATACTTTGAAAGAGATTGTCCGTTTTGTACACGAAGTGCATCCAGTTTTTGCCGTAACCCTCTCAACTTTCTCAAACATGCTATGTGGATGAATTTATGATACCATGCCAACTTTCAACCTTTTTAGAGTTAGGGTCTTATAGCTCAAAATAATTAGTAAATGCATGAAAATAACA
>NC_057811.1:408695744-408696584 GCF_018294505.1 Triticum aestivum | reverse complement strand
AACCCTCTCAACTTTCTTGAACATGCTATGTGGATGAAATGATGATACCATGCAAACTTACAACCTTTTCAGAGTTCATTTGAAATGCTTTTCAATTTTAGGGTCTTATAGCTCAAAATAGTTAGTAAATGCATGAAATTAACAAATGAAGTCAGAAAGGATTGAAAATGATGATGTGGCTTCGAATGGTGAATTTTGAACACACAAAAAGTCAGGAGTTCAAATAAGTTTTAAAAAATGAAATCCCTTTGTAACAGACGAGTTTCCGTATGAAATCCTGATACTTTCAAAGAGATTGTCCATTTTGTACACGAAGTGCATCCAGTTTTTGCCGTAACCCTCTCAACTTTCTCAAACATGCTATGTGGATGAATTTATGATACCATGCCAACTTTCAACCTTTTTAGAGTTAGGGTCTTATAGCTCAAAATAATTAGTAAATGCATGAAAAATAACAAATGAAGTCAGAAAGGATTGAAAAATGATGATGTGGCTTTTAATGGTGCATTTTGAACACACAAAAAGTCAGGAGTTCAAATAAGTTTGAAAAAATGAAATCCCTTTGTAACAGACAAGTTTTCGTATGAAATCCTGATACTTTGAAAGAGATTGTCCATTTTGTACACGAAGTGCATCCAGTTTTTGTCTTAACCCTCTCAACTTTTTTGCACATGCTATGTGGATGAAATGATGATACCATGCCAACTTTCAAGCTTTTCAGAGTTCACTTGAAATGCTTTTCAATTTTAGGGTCTTATAGCTCAAAATAATTAGTAAATGCATGAAAAATAACAAATGAAGTCAGAAAGGATTGAAAAATGATGATGTGTCTTTGAATGG
>NC_057811.1:408693582-408695264 GCF_018294505.1 Triticum aestivum | reverse complement strand
ACACAAAAAGTCAGGAGTTCAAATAAGTTCTAAAAAAATGAAATCCCTTTGTAACAGACGAGTTTCCGTATGAAATCCTGATACTTTGAAAGAGATTGTCCGTTTTGTACCCGAAGTGCATCCAGTTTTTGCCGTAACCCTCTCAACTTTCTTGAACATGCTATGTGGATGAAATGATGATACCATGCAAACTTTCAACCTTTTCAGAATTCATTTGAAATGCTTTTCAATTTTAGGGTCTTATAGCTCAAAATAGTTAGTAAATGCATGAAATTAACAAATGAAGTCACAAAGGATTGAAAAATGATGATGTGGCTTCGAATGGTGAATTTTGAACACACAAAAAGTCAGGAGTTCAAATAAGTTTTAAAAAATGAAATCCCTTTGTAACAGACGAGTTTCCGTATGAAATCCTGATACTTTGAAAGAGATTGTCCGTTTTGTATACGAAGTGCATCCAGTTTTTGCCGTAACCCTCTCAACTTTCTCAAACATGCTATGTGGATGAATTTATGATACCATGCCAACTTTCAACCTTTTTAGAGTTAGGGTCTTATAGCTCAAAATAATTAGTAAATGCATGAAAAATAACAAATGAAGTCAGAAAGGATTGAAAAATGATGATGTGGCTTTGAATGGTGCATTTTGAACACACAAAAAGTCAGGAGTTCAAATAAGTTTGAAAAAATGAAATCCCTTTGTAACAGACAAGTTTTCGTATGAAATCCTGATACTTTGAAAGAGATTGTCCATTTTGTAAACGAAGTGCATCCAGTTTTTGTCTTAACCCTCTCAACTTTCTTGCACATGCTATGTGGATGAAATGATGATACCATGCCAACTTTCAAGCTTTTCAGAGTTCACTTGAAATGCTTTTCAATTTTAGGGTCTTATAGCTCAAAATAATTAGTAAATGCATGAAAAATAACAAATGAAGTGAGAAAGGATTGAAAAATGATGATGTGTATTTGAATGGCGCATTTTGAACACACAAAAAGTCAGGAGTTCAAATAAGTTTTAAAAAATGAAATCCCTTTGTAACAGACGAGTTTCTGTATGAAATCCTAATACTTTTAAAGAGATTGTCCGTTTTGTACACGAATTGCATCCAGTTTTTGCCGTAACCCTCTCAACTTTCTTGTACATGCTATGTGCATGAAATGATGATACCATGCCAACTTTCAACCTTTTCAGATTTCATTTGAAATGCTTTTCAATTTTAGGGTCTTATAGCACAAAATAATTAGTAAATGCATGAAAAATAACAAATGAAGTCAGAAAGGATTGAAAAATGATGATGTGGCTTTGAATGGTGCATTTTGAACACACAAAAAGTCAGCAGTTCAAATAAGTTTTAAAAAATGAAATCCCTTTGTAACAGACAAGTTTTCGTATGAAATCCTGATACTTTGAAAGAGATTGTCTGTTTTGTACACGAAGTGCATCCAGTTCTTGTCGTAACCCTCTCAACTTTCTTGCACATGCTATGTGGATGAAATGATGATACCATGCCAACTTTCAACCTTTTCAAAGTTCATTTGAAATGCTTTTCAATTTCAGGGTCTTATAGCTCAAAATAATTAGTAAATGCATGAAAAATAACAAATGAAGTCAGAAAGGATTGAAAAATGATGATGTGGCTTTGAATGGTGCATTTTGAACACACAAAAAGTCAGGAGTTC
>NC_057811.1:408690889-408692544 GCF_018294505.1 Triticum aestivum | reverse complement strand
TGCATCCAGTTTTTGCCGTAACCCTCTCAACTTTCTTGTACATGCTATGTGCATGAAATGATGATACCATGCCAACTTTCAACCTTTTCAGATTTCATTTGAAATGCTTTTCAATTTTAGGGTCTTATAGCACAAAATAATTAGTAAATGCATGAAAAATAACAAATGAAGTCAGAAAGGATTGAAAAATGATGATGTGGCTTTGAATGGTGCATTTTGAACACACAAAAAGTCAGCAGTTCAAATAAGTTTTAAAAAATGAAATCCCTTTGTAACAGACAAGTTTTCCTATGAAATCCTGATACTTTGAAAGAGATTGTCTGTTTTGTACACGAAGTGCATCCAGTTCTTGTCGTAACCCTCTCAACTTTCTTGCACATGCTATGTGGATGAAATGATGATACCATGCCAACTTTCAACCTTTTCAAAGTTCATTTGAAATGCTTTTCAATTTCAGGGTCTTATAGCTCAAAATAATTAGTAAATGCATGAAAAATAAGAAATGAAGTCAGAAAGGATTGAAAAATGATGATGTGGCTTTGAATGGTGCATTTTGAACACACAAAAAGTCAGGAGTTCATATAAGTTTTAAAAAATGAAATCCCTTTGTAATAGACGAGTTTCCGTATGAAATCCTGATACTTTGAAAGAGATTGTCCGTTTTGTACACGAAGTGCATCCGGTTTTTGCCGTAACCCTCTCAAATTTCTTGCACATGCTATCTGGATGAAATGATGATACCATGCCAGCTTTCAACCTTTTCAGAGTTCATTTGGAATGCTTTTCAATTTTAGGGTCTTATAGCTCAAAATAATTAGTAAATGCATGAAAAATAACAAATGAAGTCAGAAAGGATTGAAAAAAGATGATGTGGCTTTGAATGGTGCATTTTGAATACACAAAAAGTCAGGAGTTCAAATAAGTTCTAAAAAAATGAAATCCCTTTGTAACAGACGAGTTTCCGTATGAAATCCTGATACTTTGAAAGAGATTGTCCGTTTTGTACCCGAAGTGCATCCAGTTTTTGCCGTAACCCTCTCAACTTTCTTGAACATGCTATGTGGATGAAATGATGATACCATGCAAACTTTCAACCTTTTCAGAATTCATTTGAAATGCTTTTCAATTTTAGGGTCTTATAGCTCAAAATAGTTAGTAAATGCATGAAATTAACAAATGAAGTCACAAAGGATTGAAAAATGATGATGTGGCTTCGAATGGTGAATTTTGAACACACAAAAAGTCAGGAGTTCAAATAAGTTTTAAAAAATGAAATCCCTTTGTAACAGACGAGTTTCCGTATGAAATCCTGATACTTTGAAAGAGATTGTCCGTTTTGTATACGAAGTGCATCCAGTTTTTGCCGTAACCCTCTCAACTTTCTCAAACATGCTATGTGGATGAATTTATGATACCATGCCAACTTTCAACCTTTTTAGAGTTAGGGTCTTATAGCTCAAAATAATTAGTAAATGCATGAAAAATAACAAATGAAGTCAGAAAGGATTGAAAAATGATGATGTGGCTTTGAATGGTGCATTTTGAACACACAAAAAGTCAGGAGTTCAAATAAGTTTGAAAAAATGAAATCCCTTTGTAACAGACAAGTTTTCGTATGAAATCCTGATACTTTGAAAGAGATTGTCCATTTTGTA
>NC_057811.1:408686381-408688613 GCF_018294505.1 Triticum aestivum | reverse complement strand
TTGAAATGCTTTTCAATTTTAGGGTCTTATAGCTCAAAATAATTAGTAAATGCATGAAAAATAACAAATGAAGTCAGAAAGGATTGAAAAATGATGATGTGTCTTTGAATGGTGCATTTTGAACACACAAAAAGTCAGGAGTTCAAATAAGTTTTAAAAAATGAAATCCCTTTGTAACAGACGAGTTTCCGTATGAAATCCTGATACTTTGAAAGAGATTGTCCGTTTTGTACACGAAGTGCATCCAGTTTTTGCCGTAACCCTCTCAACTTTCTTGTACATCCTATGTGCATGAAATGATGATACCATGCCAACTTTCAACCTTTTCAAAGTTCATTTGAAATGCTTTTCAATTAGGGTCTTATAGCACAAAATAATTAGTAAATGCATGAAAAATAACAAATGAAGTCAGAAAGGATTGAAAAATGATGATGTGGCTTTGAATGGTGCATTTTGAACACACAAAAAGTCAGCAGTTCAAATAAGTTTTAAAAAATGAAATCCCTTTGTAACAGACGAGTTTCCGTATGAAATCCTGATACTTTGAAAGAGATTGTCCGTTTTGTACATGAAGTGCATCCAGTTTTTGCCGTAACCCTCTCAACTTTCTTGCACATGCTATGTGGATTAAATGATGATACCATGCCAACTTTCAACCTTTTTCAGAGTTAGGGTCTTATAGCTCAAAATAATTAGTAAATGCTTTAAAAATAACAAATGAAGTCAGAAAGGATTGAAAAATGATGATGTGGCTTTGAATGGTGCATTTTGAACACACAAAAAGTCAGGAGTTCAAATAAGTTTTAAAAAATGAAATCCCTTTGTAACAGACAAGTTTTCGTATGAAATCCTGATACTTTGAAAGAGATTGTCCGTTTTGTACACGAAGTGCATCCATTTTTTGTCGTAACCCTCTCAACTTTCTTGCACATGCTATGTGGATGAAATGATGATACCATGCCAACTTTCAAGGTTTTCAGAGTTCACTTGAAATGCTTTTCAATTTTAGGGTATTACAGCTCAAAATAATAAGTAAATGCATGAAAGATAACAAATGAAGTCAGAAAGGATTGAAAAATGATGATGTGTCTTTGAATGGTGCATTTTGAACAGACAAAAAGTCAGGAGTTCAAATCAGTTTTAAAAAATGAAATTCCTTTGTAACAGACGAGTTTCTGTATGAAATCCTGATACTTTGAAAGAGATTGTCCATTTTGTACACGAAGTGCATCTAGTTTTTGCCGTAACCCTCTCAACTTTCTTGTACATGCTATGTGCATGAAATGATGATACCATGCCAACTTTCAACCTTTTCAGAGTTCATTTGAAATGCTTTTGAATTTTAGGGTCTTATAGCTCAAAATAATTAGTAAATGCATGAAAAATAACAAATGAAGTCAGAAAGGATTGATAAATGATGATGTGGCTTTGAATGGTGCATTTTGAACACACAAAAAGTCAGCAGTTCAAAGAAGTTTAAAAAAATGAAATCCCTTTGTAACAGACGAGTTTCCATATGAAATCCTGATACTTTGAAAGAGATTGTCCGTTTTGTACACGAAGTGCATCCAGTTTTTGCCGTAACCCCCTCAACTTTCTTGCACATGCTATGTGGATGAAATGATGATACCATGCCAACTTTCAACCTTTTTAGAGTTTGGGTCTTATAGCTCAAAATAATTAGTAAATGCATTAAAAATAACAAATGAAGTCAGAAAGGATTGAAAAATGATGATGTGGCTTTGAATGGTGCATTTTGAACACACAAAAAGTCAGGAGTTCAAATAAGTTTTAAAAAATGAAATCCCTTTGTAACAGACAAGTTTTCGTATGAAATCCTGATACTTTGAAAGAGATTGTCCGTTTTGTACACGAAGTGCATCCATTTTTTGTCGTAACCCTCTCAACTTTCTTGCACATGCTATGTGGATGAAATGATGATACCATGCCAACTTTCAAGGTTTTCAGAGTTCACTTGAAATGCTTTTCAATTTTAGGGTATTATAGCTCAAAATAATTAGTAAATGCATGAAAAATAACAAATGAAGTCAGAAAGGATTGAAAAATGATGATGTGTCTTCGAATGGTGCATTTTGAACACACAAAAAGTCAGGAGTTCAAATAAGTTTTAAAAAATGAAATCCCTTTGTAACAGACGAGTTTCCGTATGAAATCCTGATACTTTGAAAGAGATTGTCCGTTTTGTACACGAAGTGCATCCAGTTTTTGCCG
>NC_057811.1:408684874-408685954 GCF_018294505.1 Triticum aestivum | reverse complement strand
TCATTTGAAATGCTTTTCAATTTTAGGGTCTGATAGCTCAAAATAATTAGTAAATGCATGAAAAATAACAAATGAAGTCAGAAAGGATTGAAAAATGATGATGTGGCTTTGAATGGTGCATTTTGAACACACAAAAAGTCAGGAGTTCAAATAAGTTTAAAAAAAGAAATCCCTTTGTAACAAACGAGTTTCCGTATGAAATCCTGATACTTTGAAAGAGATTGTCCGTTTTGTACACGAAGTGCATCCAGTTTTTGTCGTAACCCTCTCAACTTTCTTGAACATGCTATGTGGATGAAATGATGATACCATGCAAACTTTCAACCTTTTCAGAGTTCATTTGAAATGCTTTTATAAACTCTAATAGCAAAAGGAATCAACTAAAAAGCTTTTATAACCCTCTAGTACTTTCGTAAAGAATAAAAATTTAAACTATTCAAAATTTGAAACTAATGGAGTAACAGAAAGTTTATAATTATTCTGAGCTAAAAGCAAAAAGAATAAAAAAATAAAGCAAAAATCAAAAGAAAATAAATAATTCAAAAAACAAAAAAATACTGGAAAAAATAAAAAAAATGCCGCCTAATGGGCCACACGGCCTGCATACGACTAGAAACCCATCTGCACATGGGCCAGGATGCAGGCCCAATAGGCCCAACATGGCAGTGACAAGGGTAGGCATGTAATGCCTGCATATTAGAGGGGAGCTCAGCACCTGAGCTGCAACGCAGCTTATAAATAGGTGCTGAGCTCTCTCAGCTAGCGAGGTGGGACTAAACTTCCCACCGCACCGCGCCAGCACATTAGTCCCGGTTGGTGGCTCCAACCGGGACAAATGCTCCCCTTTGGTCCCGGTTGGTGGCACCAACCGGAACCAATGCCCACCCTTTAGTCCAGGTTGGTGCCACCAACCGGGACCAAAGCCCTCTGCTTCCCGCCCTTTGGGCTGGTGAAAAGAGGCCTTTGGTCCCGGTTGGTGCCATCAACCGGGACTAAAGGTGGCATTGGTCCCGGTTTGTGCGTCGAACCGGGACCAAAGCCTTTGCTATATAAGCCAGCACTTAGGAAATTTTCAGATTT
>NC_057811.1:408652102-408683804 GCF_018294505.1 Triticum aestivum | reverse complement strand
TGCTTAGTAGTTGAACTAGTTGATTAATTAATAAAACTATTTTATTAAATTTTACTATATATAGAAGTAGTTTATTTTTAGTAAGAACTACTTTATTTTATTTATTTATAGTAAGTGCTTAGTAGTTGAACTAGTTGATTAATTAATAAAACTACTTTATTTTATTTATAGTAAGTGCTTAATTAGTAGTTGAACTAGTTGATTTAACAAAACTAGTTTATTTTACTACAGAAGTAGTTTATTTTTAGGAAGGAAATTAATAGAACTAGTTTGTTTTTTTAGTTAAAGCAATTATTCCCGCATCGACGTCGACGATGCCTATCCCGCATCCTCGTCGTCGACTCGGCGGAGGAGGCCGGCTTGATCAGAGGGGCCATGTCCGGGACTGGGCTCCGTCGGGCTGGTTTTGGGAGGTGCTACCTTCCGGTGGGCGTAGGTTGGTGAGGAGCCAGCCCGTCGTTGACACGATCCTTGTTTGGTGGCGGTCGCGTGGGCCAGTGACGGTGCCAAGGCTTCCGGACACCGCGGAGGTGGTACGTCACCGTGTCGGCGAGGAGGACCAGCACGTCCGTCGCTACATGGTTGCGTTGGAGGGCAGGTTCGACAATACCTGGCAGGTTCTTCAGGGATCTCACTGGAGCTATGATCCTGTGATGGTTCTGTCCCTTTGGGTGTCCACCGCCCGCGCCGATACCCGTCGGGCACTACTGTTCTAGCTGTACTAGCGATGCTATATGTATGATAGTATTCGAGGTGTATTAGTGATAATATTCGACGATGTACGGACGCATGGAGATGATGTAGTTTTGCTTATAATTGAATGCATCCTAATTTGAATACTACTTTATTTTGTGATTTGATTTTGCTTATTGAATGCTCAAAGTGGAAAACTACTCCTACTTTGAATGCTAAAATTGGAGAGCACTATGATTAGTTAATGGCTTATAGGGTTTTTGTTTTCACAGAAATCTAGGAGCCCCCGGCCCCTCCATCATCCCCGCCGTCGTCCCCGTCACCGCCCCCTCCGACATCGAGGTGAGACCAGCCAAATCCTCTTTTAGAAAGATAATTAAACAATATTTTAGGTTGACTGTAAGTCTGTCGAGTCTCCACCATATATGAGAGGACGAAGAATCCTGACTATTGTCGTGGGGGTAGCTTCTCCTTCGTTCCTATGTGCTAGACAATTTGGTGTAATGCACTCGAGAACGAAAGGAGGAGCTACCATCACCGACGGTCGCAAGTGTCAGAGAGGAATCAGTGAGGGAGAGTTCCACCATATATATATGAGAGGACGAAGAATCCCGACTGTTGTCGTGGGGGTCGCTTCTCCTTCGTTCCCGTGTGCTAGACATTTTGGTGTAATGCACTCGGGGACAAATGGAGGAGCGACCATCACCAACGGTCGAATGTATACACCACGTGAGCTGAGAGTTTTCAAGAAAAGACTCGACAAACCGATAGTCAACCCGTGATGAATAATAACGATCTAACTTAGGTTTTTTAGTACATATATTTAATTGTAGACGTTTAATATTTGAATTATGTACATAGGAAGTGTCGTACTCGGACGACGAAAGTCTCCCGGGGGAGTGCGACTGGTGCCACGACGACCGAGGTCAGTGCTGTTGGGTAACGTAGTAATTTCAAAAAAATTCCTACGCACACGCAAGATCATGGTGATGCATAGCAACGAGAGGGGAGAGTGTTGTCCACGTACCCTCGTAGACTGACAGCGGAAGCGTTATCACAACGCGGTTGATGTAGTCGTACGTCTTCACGATCCGACCGATCAAGTACCGAACGTACGGCACCTCCGAGTTCTACACACGTTCAGCTCGATGACGTCCCTCGAACTCCGATCCAGCCGAGTGTTGAGGGAGAGTTTCGTCAGCACGACGGCGTGGTGACGATGATGATGTTCCACCGACGCAGGGCTTCGCCTAAGCTCCGCAACGGTATTATCAAGGTGTAATTTGGTGGAGGGGGGCACCGCACACGGCTAAGAGATCTCAAGGATCAATTGTTGTGTCTATGGGGTGCCCCCTGCCCCCGTATATAAAGGAGCAAGGAGGAGGCAGCCGGCCAAGGGAGAGGCGCGCCAAAAGGGGGGAGTCCTACTCCCACCGGGAGTAGGACTCCTCCTTTCCTTGTGGGAGTAGGAGAAGGGAAGGGGGAAGGAGAAAGAAGGAAGGGGGAAGGAGAAAGAAGGAAGGGGGTGCCCCCCCTCCCTAGTCCAATTCGGACTAGCCCATGGGGAGGGGTGCGGCCACCCTTTGGGGTCTTTCTCTCCTTTCCCGTATGGCCCATTAAGGCCCAATACGAATTCCCGTAACACTCCGGTACTCCGAAAAATACTCGAATCACTCGGAACCTTTCCGAAGTCCGAATATAGTCGTCCAATATATCGATCTTTACGTCTCGACCATTTCGAGACTCCTCGTCATGTCCCCGATCTCATCCGGGACTCCAAACTCCTTCGGTACATCAACATACATAAACTCATAATAAAACTGTCATCGTAACTTTAAGCGTGCGGACCCTTCGGGTTCGAGAACTATGTAGACATGACCGAGACACCTCTCCGGTCAATAACCAATAGCGGGACCTGGATGCCCATATTGGCTCCCACATATTCTACGAAGATCTTTATCGGTCAGACCGCATAACAACATACGTTGTTCCCTTTGTCATCGGTATGTTACTTGCCCGAGATTCGATCGTCGGTATCTCGTTACCGGCAAGTCTCTTTACTCGTTCCGTAATACATCATCCCGTAACTAACTCATTAGTCACAATGCTTGCAAGGCTTATAGTGATGTGCATTACCGAGTGGGCCCAGAGATACCTCTCCGACAATCGGAGTGACAAATCCTAATCTCGAAATACGCCAACCCAACAAGTACCTTTGGAGACACCTGTAGAGCACCTTTATAATCACCCAGTTACGTTGTGACGTTTGGTAGCACACAAAGTGTTCCTCCGGTAAACGGGAGTTGCATAATCTCATAGTCATAGGAACATGTATAAGTCATGAAGAAAGCAATAGCAACATACTAAACGATCGGGTGCTAAGCTAACGTAATGGGTCATGTCAATCATGTCATTCTCCTAATGAGGTGATCCCGTTAATCAAATGACAACTCATGTCTATGGCTAGGAAACATAACCATCTTTGATTAACGAGCTAGTCAAGTAGAGGCATACTAGTGACACTCTGTTTGTCTATGTATTCACACATGTATTATTTTTCCGGTTAATACAATTCTAGCATGAATAATAAACATTTATCATGATATAAGGAAATATATAATACTTTATTATTGCCTCTAGGGCATATTTCCTTCAGTCTCCCACTTGCACTAGAGTCAATAATCTAGTTCACATCGCCATGTGATTTAACATCTATAATTCACATCACCATGTGATTAACACCCATAGTTCACATCTCTATGTGACCAACACTCAAAGGGTTTACTAGAGTCAATAATCTAGTTCACATCGCTATGTGATTAACACCCAAAGAGTACTAAGGTGTGATCATGTTTTGATTGTGAGATAATTTTAGTCAACGGGTCTGTCACATCCAGATCCGTAAGTATTTTGCAAATTTCTATGTCTACAATGCTCTGCACGGAGCTACTCTAGCTAATTGCTCCCACTTTCAATATGTATCTAGACCGAGACTCAGAGTCATCTAGACTTAGTGTCAAAACTTGCATCGACGTAACCCTTTACGATGAACCTTTTGTCACTTCCATAATCGAGAAACATATCCTTATTCCACTAAGGATAATTTTGACCGCTGTCCAGTGATCTACTCCTAGATCACTATTGTACTCCCTTGCCAAAATCAGTGTAGGGTATACAATAGATCTGGTACACAGCATGGCATACTTTATAGAACCTATGGCCAAGGCATAGGGAATGACTTTCATTCTCTTTCTATCTTCTGCCGTGGTCGGGCTTTGAGTCTTACTCAATTTCACACCTTGTAACACAGGCAAGAATTCTTTCTTTGACTGTTCTATTTTGAACTACTTCAAAATCTTGTTAAGGTATGTACTCATTGAAAAAACTTATCAAGCGTTTTGATCTATCTCTATAGATCTTGATGCTCAATATGTAAGCAGCTTCACCGAGGTCTATCTTTGAAAAACTTCTTTCAAACACTCCTTTATGCTTTGCAGAATAATTCTACATTATTTCTGATCAACAATATGTCCTTCACATATACTTATCAGAAATGCTGTAGTGCTCCCACTCACTTTCTTGTAAATACAGGCTTCACCGCAAGTCTGTATAACACTATATTCTTTGATAAACTTATCAAAGTATATATTCCAACTCCGAGATGCTTGCACCAGTCCATAGATGGATCGGTGGAGCTTGCATATTTTGTTAGCACCTTTAGGATTGACAAAACCTCCTGGTTGCATCATATACAACTCTTCTTTAATAAATCCATTAAGGAATGCAGTTTTGTTGATCCCTTTGCCATATTTCATAAAATGCGGCAATTGCTAACATGATTCGGACAGACTTAAGCATAGATACGAGTGAGAAACTCTCATCGTAGTCAACATCTTGAACTTGTCGAAAACCTTTTGCGACAATTCTAGCTTTGTAGACAGTTACACTACTATCAGCGTCCGTCTTCCTCTTGAAGATCCATTTAATCTCAATGGCTCGCCGATCATTGGGCAAGTCAATCAAAGTCCATACTTTGTTCTCATATATGGATCTTATCTCAGATTTCATGGCCTCAAGCCATTTTGCGGAATCTGGGCTCACCATCGCTTCTTCATAGTTCGTAGGTTCGCCATGGTCTAGTAACATGACCTCCAGAAGAGGATTACTGTACCACTCTGGTGCGGATCATACTCTGCTTTACCTACGAGGTTTGGTAGTAACTTGATCTGAAGTTACATGATCATCATCATTAACTTCCTCACTAATTGGTGTAGGAGTCACAGGAACAGATTTCTGTGATGAACTACTTTCCAATAAGGGAGCAGGTACAGTTACCTCATCAAGTTCTACTTTCCTCCCACTCACATCTTTCGAGAGAAACTCCTTCTCTAGAAAGGATCCATACTAAGCAATGAATGTCTTGCCTTCGGATATGTGATAGAAGGTGTACCCAACTGTCTCCTTTGGGTATCCTATGAAGATACATTTCTCCGATTTGGGTTTGAGCTTATCAGGATGAAACTTTTTCACATAAGCATCACAACCCCAAACTTTAAGAAACGACAACTTTGGTTTCTTGCCAAACCACAGTTCATAAGGCGTCGTCTCAACGGATTTTTATGGTGCCCTATTTAACGTGAATGTAGCTGTCTCTAATGCATAACCCCAAAACGATAGTGGTAAATTGGTAAGAGACATCATAGATTGCACTATATCCAATAAAGTACGGTTATGACGTTCGGACACACCATTATGTTGTGGTGTTCCAGGTGGCGTGAGTAGTGAAACTATTTCACTTTGTTTTGACTGAAGGCCAAACTCGTAACTCAAATATTTTACCTCTGCGATCATATCGTAGAAACTTCTATTTTCTTGTTACGATGATTCTCCACTTCACTCTGAAATTCTTTGAACTTTTCAAATGTTTCAGACTTGTGTTTCATCAAGTAGATATACCTATATCTGCTCAAATCATCTGTGAAGATCAGAAAATAATGATACCTGCTGCGAGCCTCAATATTCATCGGACCACATACATCTGTATGTATGATTTCCAACAAATCTGTTGCTCTCTCCATAGTTCCGGAGAACGGCATTTCAGTCATCTTGCCCATGAGGCACGGTTCGCAAGCATCAAGTGATTCATAATCAAGTGATTCCAAGATCCCATCAGTATGGAGTTTCTTCATGCGCTTTACACCAATATGACCTAAACGGTAGTGCCACAAATAAGTTGCACTATCATTATTAACTTTGCATCTTTTGGCTTCAATATTATGAATATGTGTATCACTGAGATCCAACAAACCATTTTCGTTGGTGTGTATGACCATAAAAGGTTTTTATTCATGTAAACAGAACAACAATTGTTCTCTAACTTAAATGAATAACCGTATTGCAATAAACATGATCAAATCATATTCATGCTCAACGCAAACACCAAATAACACTTATTTAGCTTCAACACTAATCCCGAAAGTATAGGGAGTGTGCGATGATGATCATATCAATCTTGGAACTACTTCCAACACACATCGTCACCTCGCCTTTTACTAGTCTCTGTTTATTCTGCAACTCCGTTTTCGAGTTACTACTCTTTAGCAACTGAACCAGTATCAAATACTGAGGGGTTGCTATAAACACTAGTAAGTACACATCAATAACATGTATATCCAATATACCTTTGTTCACTTTGCCATCCTTCTTATCCACAAAATACTTGGGGCAGTTCCACCTCCAGTGACCAGTTCCTTTGCAGTAGAAGCACTTAGTCTCAGGCTTAGGACCAGACTTAGGCTTCTTCACTTGAGCAGCAACTTGCTTGCCGTTCTACTTGAAGTTCCCCTTCTATCCCTTTGCCCTTTTCTTGAAACTAGTGGTCTTGTTAACCATCAACACTTGATGTTTTTCTTGATTTCTACCTTCGTCGATTTCAGCATCACGAAGAGCTTGGGAATTACTTTCGTCATCCCTTGCATACTATAGTTCATCACGAAGTTCTACTAACTTGGTGATGGTGACTAGAGAATTCTGTCAATCACTATTTTATCTGGAAGATTAACTCCCACTTGATTCAAGCGATTGTAGTACCCAGACAATCTGAGCACATGCTCACTAGTTGAGCGATTCTCCTCCATCTTTTAGCTATAGAACTTGTTGGAGACTTCATATCTCTCAACTCGGGTATTTGCTTGAAATATTAACTTCAAGTCCTGGAACATCTCATATGGTCCATGACGTTCAAAACGTCTTTGAAGTCCCGATTCTAAGCCGTTAAGCATGGTGCACTAAACTATCAAGTAGTCATCATATTGAGCTAGCCAAACGTTCATAACGTCTGCATCTGCTCCTGCAATAGGTCTATCACCTAGCGGTGCATCAAGGACATAATTTTTTCTGTGCAGCAATGAGGATAATCCTCAGATCACGGATCCAATCCGCATCTTTGCTACTAACATCTTTCAACATAATTTTCTCTAGGAACATATCAAAATAAACATAGGGAAGCAACAACGCGAGCTATTGATCTACAACATAATTTGCAAAATACTATCAGGACTAAGTTCATGATAAATTTAAGTTCAATTAATCATATTACTTAAGAACTCCCACTTAGATAGATATCTCTCTAATCATCTAAGTGATTACGTGATCCAAAGCAACTAAACCATGTCCGATTAACACGTGAGATGGAGTAGTTTCAATGGTGAACACCACTATGTTGATCATATCTACTATATGATTCACGCTCGACCTTTAGGTCTCTGTGTTCCGAGGCCATATCTGTACATATGCTAGGCTCGTCAAGTTTAACCTGAGTATTCCGCGTGTGCAACTGTTTTGCACCCGTTGTATTTGAACGTAGAGCCTATCACACCCGATTAACACGTGGTGTCTCAGCACGAAGAACTTTCGCAATGGTGCATACTCAGGGAGAACACTTTTGTCTTGAAATTTTAGTGACAGATCATCTTATAATGCTACCGTCAAACAAAGCAAGATAAGATGCATAAAGTATTAACATCACATGCAATCAATATAAGTGATATGATATGGCCATCATCATCTTGTGCTTGTGATCTCCATCTCCGAAGCACCATCATGATCACCATCGTCACCGGCTCGACACCTTGATCTCCATCGTAGTATCGTTGTCGTCTCGCCAACTTATTGCTTTTACGACTATCGCTACCGTTTAGTGATAAAGTAAAACTATTACATGGCGATAGCATCTCATACAATAAAGCGACAACCATATGGCTCCTGCCAGTTGCCGATAACTCGGTTACAAAACATGATCATCTCATACAACACATTATATCACATCATGTCTTGACCATATCACATCACAACAAGCCCTGCAAAAACAAGTTAGACGACCTCTACTTTGTTGTTGCATGTTTTACGTGGCTGCTACGGGCTTAGCAAGAACCGTTCTTACCTACGCATCAAAACCACAACGATAGTTTGTCAAGTTGGTGCTGTTTTAACCTTCGCAAGGACCGGGCGTAGCCACACTCGGTTCAACTAAAGTGAGAGAGACAGACACCCGCCAGTCACCTTTAAGCAACGAGTGCTCCGAACGGTGAAACCAGTCTCGCGTAAGCGTACGCGTAATGTCGGTCCGGGCCGCTTCATCTCACAATACCGCTGAACCAAAGTATGACATGCTGGTAAGCAGTATGACTTATATCGCCCACAACTCACTTGTGTTCTACTCGTGCATAGCATCAACGCATAAAACCAGGCTCGGATGCCACTGTTGGGTAACGTAGTAATTTCAAAAAAATTCCTACGCACACGCAAGATCATGGTGATGCATAGCAACGAGAGGGGAGAGTGTTGTCCACGTACCCTCGTAGGCTGACAGCGGAAGCGTTATCACAACGCGGTTGATGTAGTCGTACGTCTTCACGATCTGACCGATCAAGTACCGAACGTACGGCACCTCCGAGTTCTACACACGTTCAGCTCGATGACGTCCCTCGAACTCCGATCCAGCCGAGTGTCGAGGGAGAGTTTCGTCAGCACGACGGCGTGGTGACGATGATGATGTTCCACCGACGCAGGGCTTCGGCTAAGCTCCGCAACGGTATTATCAAGGTGTAATTTGGTGGAGGGGGGCACCGCACACGGCTAAGAGATCTCAAGGATCAATTGTTGTGTCTATGGGGTGCCCCCTGCCCCCGTATATAAAGGAGCAAGGAGGAGGCAGCCGGCCAAGGGAGAGGCGCGCCAAAAGGGGGGAGTCCTACTCCCACCGGGAGTAGGACTCCTCCTTTCCTTGTGGGAGTAGGAGAAGGGAAGGGGGAAGGAGAAAGAAGGAAGGGGGCGCCCCCCCTCCCTAGTCCAATTCGGACTAGCCCATGGGGAGGGGTGCGGCCACCCTTTGGGGTCTTTCTCTCCTTTCCCGTATGGCCCATTAAGGCCCAATACGAATTCCCGTAACACTCCGGTACTCTGAAAAATACCCGAATCACTCGGAACCTTTCCGAAGTCCGAATATAGTCGTCCAATATATCGATCTTTACGTCTCGACCATTTCGAGACTCCTCGTCATGTCCCCGATCTCATCCGGGACTCCGAACTCCTTCGGTACATCAACATACATAAACTCATAATAAAACTGTCATCGTAACTTTAAGCGTGCGGACCCTTCGGGTTCGAGAACTATGTAGACATGACCGAGACACCTCTCCGGTCAATAACCAATAGCGGGACCTGGATGCCCATATTGGCTCCCACATATTCTACGAAGATCTTTATCGGTCAGACCGCATAACAACATACGTTGTTCCCTTTGTCATCGGTATGTTACTTGCCCGAGATTCGATCGTCGGTATCTCGATACCTAGTTCAATCTCGTTACCGGCAAGTCTCTTTACTCGTTCCGTAATACATCATCCCGTAACTAACTCATTAGTCACAATGCTTGCAAGGCTTATAGTGATGTGCATTACCGAGTGGGCCCAGAGATACCTCTCCGACAATCGGAGTGACAAATCCTAATCTCGAAATACGCCAACCCAACAAGTACCTTTGGAGACACCTATAGAGCACCTTTATAATCACCCAGTTACGTTGTGACGTTTGGTAGCACACAAAGTGTTCCTCCGGTAAACGGGAGTTGCATAATCTCATAGTCATAGGAACATGTATAAGTCATGAAGAAAGCAATAGCAACATACTAAACGATCGGGTGCTAAGCTAATGTAATGGGTCATGTCAATCACGTCATTCTCCTAATGAGGTGATCCCGTTAATCAAATGACAACTCATGTCTATGGCTAGGAAACATAACCATCTTTGATTAACGAGCTAGTCAAGTAGAGGCATACTAGTGACACTCTGTTTGTCTATGTATTCACACATGTATTATTTTTCCGGTTAATACAATTCTAGCATGAATAATAAACATTTATCATGATATAAGGAAATATATAATACTTTATTATTGCCTCTAGGGCATATTTCCTTCAGTCTCCCACTTGCACTAGAGTCAATAATCTAGTTCACATCGCCATGTGATTTAACATCTATAATTCACATCACCATGTGATTAACACCCATAGTTCACATCTCTATGTGACCAACACTCAAAGGGTTTACTAGAGTCAATAATCTAGTTCACATCGCTATGTGATTAACACCCAAAGAGTACTAAGGTGTGATCATGTTTTGATTGTGAGATAATTTTAGTCAACGGGTCTGTCACATCCAGGTCCGTAAGTATTTTGCAAATTTCTATGTCTACAATGCTCTGCACGGAGCTACTCTAGCTAATTGCTCCCACTTTCAATATGTATCTAGACCGAGACTCAGAGTCATCTAGATTTAGTGTCAAAACTTGCATCGACGTAACCCTTTACGATGAACCTTTTGTCACTTCCATAATCGAGAAACATATCCTTATTCCACTAAGGATAATTTTGACCGCTGTCCAGTGATCTACTCCTAGATCACTATTGTACTCCCTTGCCAAAATCAGTGTAGGGTATACAATAGATCTGGTACACAGCATGGCATACTTTATAGAACCTATGGCCAAGGCATAGGGAATGACTTTCATTCTCTTTCTATCTTCTGCCGTGGTCGGGCTTTGAGTCTTACTCAATTTCACACCTTGTAACACAGGCAAGAATTCTTTCTTTGACTGTTCTATTTTGAACTACTTCAAAATCTTGTTAAGGTATGTACTCATTGAAAAAACTTATCAAGCGTTTTGATCTATCTCTATAGATCTTGATGCTCAATATGTAAGCAGCTTCACCGAGGTCTATCTTTGAAAAACTTCTTTCAAACACTCCTTTATGCTTTGCAGAATAATTCTACATTATTTCTGATCAACAATATGTCATTCACATATACTTATCAGAAATGCTGTAGTGCTCCCACTCACTTTCTTGTAAATACAGGCTTCACCGCAAGTCTGTATAACACTATATTCTTTGATAAACTTATCAAAGTATATATTCCAACTCCGAGATGCTTGCACCAGTCCATAGATGGATCGGTGGAGCTTGCATATTTTGTTAGCACCTTTAGGATTGACAAAACCTCCTGGTTGCATCATATACAACTCTTCTTTAATAAATCCATTAAGGAATGCAGTTTTGTTTATCCCTTTGCCATATTTCATAAAATGCGGCAATTGCTAACATGATTCGGACAGACTTAAGCATAGATACGAGTGAGAAACTCTCATCGTAGTCAACATCTTGAACTTGTCGAAAACCTTTTGCGACAATTCTAGCTTTGTAGACAGTTACACTACTATCAGCGTCCGTCTTCCTCTTGAAGATCCATTTAATCTCAATGGCTCGCCGATCATTGGGCAAGTCAATCAAAGACCATGAATGTATGGAAACAAAGAAAATTCACCGAAGGACCCATCATGATACAGATTTTGAAGTAAATCCGTATAATTCTGAGAGCGTAACCCATTTTGGTTGAAAAATTGGGATGCATTTTGCAAGATGTATGGTTTTGATGAGGGTATGCTTGTCACCATGGATCTTGGTGATCCTGACATCGAGCAAGACAATATGGACATTTGGGTCCTTATTGATACGCCTCCAATTCTACCGCTATGTGAGTTTCTCAAACATAGTTATTAGCTAATTTATATTGTTCATTTCGAAATAGTTGACAGCTTATTTTCATTGACAGCTTATTTTGATTGTTCAAACAATGTGCGGAACATGGTAGACAGAACCTACTACGCCGATGGCTCTGAGTTAACTTATGAGGAGAAAATTCATCTGGTCGGATTTTGTACTGATCTTGAGAATTACAATATCTATTGTAAAACTCCTCCACATTATGGTCAATACATGCCACTAGTGCACGTGTTGAACTATGGTAACTACTATGGAGATACCCTGGTAAGATTTCTTACTATTACGACATCCGTGCATATTTTGCATACTTCTAAAACTAGTACATCATTGCTAACTATGAAGTTATTACTATGTTTTTCAACAGATAATCCCAGAGGATTGTGTGCCTCATTTGATGTATCAGAATGGTAGGCTTGATGTTTTGAACATACAACCAGGTCATCCTATGAATCTCAACTGTCCATACCGAATTTCTAAAAGAAGTGGAGACATGCAAATCAAAGAATGGAAAAAATGTATGGACAGTCGCACGGAGGTTCTTGGAAGCAAAAGGAAGCGAAGCGCAAGAATTGGAGACAGGATGATCTCCATTCTCCATAATGGAGAGTCAGGGTCTATATTGTTTTATGCTATTTTACCTTAAAGAGGGTATTTTGGTCCTACCTAATACTGATGATCATGTTCTAAGAACAATTAAGTAGGGTTGGTTCGATGACTATGAGGATGATGATCGTATGACTTGTTATTAATAACGAGTAGAAGTTGTATGATGATGATTAGTAGGACTTGTTATTATATATGATGATGCATGATGCGCGCATGAAGAGTTATTATATATCAGCGGGTGAAATGAACATGGATTGGATTGAAGTGAAGGCAACATGCATGTGGTGCATGTCGAAAGTAGTACAATCCAAACTTGATCAAGTTAGGATTAGTATTACTTTCGACATGCACCACATGTTGCCTTCACTTCAATCTAAGCCATGTTTAGGCATAGCAATACGTAGCGTTGGTAAACCAAGCACGGAGATATAAGAAAGGACACTTCTCTCTAATAGCTACCTAATAACAACCTAAATTAACCCCCAAAACCCCTAAATCAGCCCCTTTCAAAAAAACAAAAACCTCAGCTCCAGCCGGATGCTGACGCGTGGATGCCTATTGGTCCCGGTTGGTGTCACCAACCGGGACCAAAGGCCCCCCGTCCTGGGCTGGCCGCAGCGGCCACGTGGAGGACCTTCTGTCCCGATTCATGTAAGAACCAGAACTAAAGGCCAAGGGCATTAGTAACAACCTTTTAGTCCCGGTTCACAAACCGGGACAGAAGGCCCTCATGAATCGGGACAATAAGCCCTTTTTCTACTAGTGTCTCAGGGGCTACTATCAGCATGGGGTGTTCTCTTTCTATGGGACTTACCTCAAAACCTGTCAACAGATTGTTGTAGGCCTCGTTTAGTCCGCTCTTGATGGACTGAACCTTCTCGATCACCGTACCCATAAGGACACGGTGCTCATCCACAATGGAGGCACCTCGTAGCGCCTCTATCAGGTTATCCGGTGCCCCTGGTTGGACAGGGGCCATCGGTGGAATTGGCGCACCCCCCCTCCTTCGAAGGAAGGTGCGCACCGGATTCTGGGGCCGTATCGGTCCCCGGAATCGTATTCGTCTGAGGGCCGAACTGAATACGTCCCTCCTCGGCAGTCTCCATGGGGATCTGCTCCCCAATTTGTCCGGCAGCGGAGGTCTCGCCTTGCGGCACCTCCTGGACAGCGTCCTGGGCCCCTCCCCGGCTCGGAGCGGTCCTCCGGGACAACACTTCGGTGTCGTCCTTGGCCTCAGGGGAATAAGTGGGCGACGGCGACATACTGGCCATTTCCGCCGGATCCAACAAACCTCGAAATGAGGATCGCTGGATGCTGCCACGGGTCGGACTGCAATGGCACAATTAACCACGTCAAAACAATAAAAAGGAGAGGTCGGGTACACTTGTACGTGAGTCATAGTACTTATGATGCGGCCCGAGGCTTAGTGCGGAGGCGTCGCTCCGGACTGCTGTCAACGTCCCACGCGGTGTTGACCGCAAGGGCGCCCTTCCCCTTCTTGGGTGTTCCCGCCTCCAGGTTCATGGAGGCTATCGGTTCCATATCCGGCATATCTCGTAGTAGGGGTCCTAAGCTAGGCGTCTTGGAGCGATGGTAACATGGACACCGGGTTTTACCCAGCTTCGGGCTATCTCGAGGAGATAATACCCTACATGCTGCTTTTGATTGTATCCATATGGGGTGTAGTACAGAGTACATGTATCTACCACGAGATTGTAATAATGAATATGAGATGCCTATTGACTAGCCTGGCCTTGGTTTATATATGCACCGTAGGCCTAGGGTTTAGAGGAGTCCTTGTCTTGGGCACCAAGTCTTGTGGGATCTTCCTTGTATGCGGAATGGGCTGTCCAAAGTGGCCTGTCGATGTCAAAACCGGCGGATCTCGGGTAGGGGGTCCCGAACTATGCGTCTAAGGCGGATGGTAACAGGAGGCGGGGGACACGATGTTTACCCAGGTTCGGGCCCTCTCGATGGAGGTAATACCCTACTTCCCACTTGATTGATCTTGATGATATGAGTATTACAAGAGTTGATCTACCACGAGATCGTAGAAGGCTAAACCCTAGAAGCTAGCCTATGGTATGATTGTTGTTGTCCTGACTAAACCCTCCGGTTTATATAGACACCGGAGGGGGCTAGGGTTACACACAGTCGGTTACAAGGGAGGAGATCTACAAATCCGTATTGCCAAGCTTGTCTTCCACGCCAAGGAGAGTCCCATCCGGACATGGGTCGAAGTCTTCAATCTTGTATCTTGATAGTCCAACAGTACGGCCAAAGGATACAGTCCGGCTGTCAGACGACCCCCTAATCCAGGACTCCCTCAGTAGCCCCTGAACCAGGCTCCAATGACGATGAGTCCGGCGCGCAGATTGTCTTTGGCATTGCAAGGCGGGTTCCTCCTCCGAATACTCCATAGAAGATTTTGAACACAAGGATAGTGTCCAGCTCTGCAAAACAAATTCCACATACCACTGTAGAGAGAATAATATTTCCACAAATCTAATATGCTGACACATTCTACAGCATGACATCTACTACGGCTCGGTCATTATTCGAACCATTTTTCTCAACCAGCCACTGCACATATTGCGAGGCGGTTTTCTTGGCACGTCTTGTCGAAGCAGAGATTGTGTCCCGTTATCACGGGATTCTCATTAATACGGTTGTGGGTAACCCAACCGCGCCATCAATTATGGCGCTTGGGGAATAAGCGGTTTTATGAGGCAGGTGGGGAGGCGCAGAATCCCTGCTGCCTTTATAAGGGGATATGGACTCCCTTTCGCACCCACGCTTTCTACTTCCCGATTCATTCCCCTCCGCCCAAGCTCCAGTGCCCAAGCGTTCATCTTCTCTGCCCACAAAAGGCCTTCCGAAGATGTCCGGATCCGGAGCAGGAGGCAAATGGATGGCCTCTACCGTCTGAGAGAAGGATATCAAAAAGCTTCGGGAGACCGGGTACCTGGCCAAGAAAATCAGCCACCGTCTCCCAACGGCGGGACAGATCGTCCCTACTCCGGAACCCCACGAGAAGGTTGTATTCCTCCCTCACTTTGTCCGCGGGCTAGGGTTTCCCATCCACCCGTTCGTTCGCGGCATCATGTATTACTATGGGATCGATCTTCACGATCTGTCCCCTAATTCCTTCCTCAACATCTCGACATTCATTGTCGTGTGCGAGGATTTTCTCCGCATCTCGCCACACTTCGGCTTATGGCTGAAGATTTTTAATGTGAAGCCCAAGGTGGTGGGCGGCAAGCACGCCAAGTGCGGGGGCGCTATGGTGAGCAAGATGCCCAATGTCATATGGCCAACAGGAACCTTTAATGATTCTGTCAAGGAGTGGCAACAGCAGTGGTTTTATATCACTGAGCCACGCGGCATGGAATGGGCCGCTATTCCTGAGTTTTGATCCGGTGCCCCCCTGCGGCTTACATCCTGGGTCAAGAAGGGCCTGGACTGGTCCTCGTCCGACGAACTGTCGGTGCTCTAGACACGCGTTAAAGATATGGGAGACAAGAACATTGAACTTGTCAATGTAGTCCAGGTGATGTTAGTTTTTCGGATCTTGCCTTGTCAACACCGGACTTGCTATCTATGGGAATTCGATCCGGCCAGGCACCAAACCTTGCGAGAGCTTTTCGGCTCCTCGCACAAGGACATCTGGAAGGTGCTTTTCAAGTCCAGCAACTCTTGGCCGGACTCCGCCGAGGACCGCGGGTACCAACTGTCCTGCCCTGCAAGTTCAGTAAGTCATCAAACTTTTTATCCGCGTAACCCAAAGGAAGCGGTTAACGTGTTTTATACAACTCTCCCAGGGCTGGACGAAGAAGGCGGAGCGGATCCATTGTCCGGCCCCGCTGCCCGAAGAACCAGCCGTCCCACTTCTTACGAAGATGCTGGTCCCGGCGCCTTACAAGGTGCCGAAGAAGACGGCCGAGAAGGAGGCCAAAAAGACCCGGGGCGGCCTTCGTCGCCGCGGCACTTCGGACACAATATCCGAAGGCTCTGATGCCCGTTCTGCCTCCGAAGAGGACGAGGAGGAGGAAGATGAATCCCCTGCGGGGGGAAGAAAGAAGAGGACGGCCTCCGTACACTTGGAGGCCGAGCCGCCCAACAGGGAAAGGCTCCTCTTCCGGAGGAGCCCACTGCCGCCGCCAACAGCGGCCTGGCGTGGGATCCTAGGGCCCAGTCCCTGGTGAAGTCGTGAGTATATAAAATCCGAGTACATTTATGCGTCCAGACTCATCATGGCATAGTATTTTAACCTAAGCCATATTTTTTGTAGTCGGGCGAGGTCCCGTACCAAACAATCCACATCAGAGGATTCACTGAGCTCGGATGCTATGGAGGGCGGGATGCCCCCAAAGGCCCCTTCCTCCAAACATGTGCATAACACCGAGGCTTCGTCCCAGAAGGACCCCGGCCAAGGAGGAAAGGAAAAGACCGTCAAGGCGGCGCCTGGAAGTCAAACTTCAGGGGCCGAACACATGGGGAAGAAAATTCCCATGGGAGCTGACGGCGGGGGCCATCTTGAATTCGGCTCCCAGCCGGGTGCAGTTTCGGAGACCAGTATGGCTCCAGAATCAGGCAGGCGGCCCCTCCCAGCTAGAGGGGGCATACCGGCAACCTCTGTCCAACCAGAGGTGTCGGATGCTTTGTTGGTGGCGCTGAAGAGCGCCTCCATCGTCGATGAACACCGTGCCCTTATGGGTTCGGTGATTGAGAAGATTCAGTCTGCAGAGAGTGGACTGAATGGAGCCTGTATCAGCCTTATAAAAGGTTTTGAGGTATGTTTTTCGAAGAGTGTCATGGTATGGATAGTAGCCCCTGATACACTGTTCGGTGAAAGGAAAGAACTGGACAGAGGATCAAATTTATGTTCGCAGGAAGACTCATTGAATGACATCTATTTCTCTTCTGTATAAGCAGGCGTCTGTAGCGGCTGCTGCCGCTCATACTGCGGAGATCTCCGAACTGAATCAAAATCTGGAGCGGGCCAAAGAAGAACTTGGCTAGTTGAAAATGCAGTTGGGGATAAACAAGGTATGCACAAGTCTTGTTCGCGTTTATTGCAAATGAATTTTTAGTATGATGAAATAAGCTTCATGATTTGCGCTAGGGATGGTGACCGAAGTCGAGGCTCTTAAGAAGGTTGTGGCCGAGGCCGAGAAAAAGGCAGCCACAGAGCAGGCTCTTCGTGAGAAGCACGAGGCCAGGGTTATTAAAGCTAAGCAGGAGCTGCAAGAGGTCATGAGGAAATGCGAGACCTTGGAGCAGAGTTTAACGGAGAAAGAATCTGAACTCGCCGAGGCGCATCAGGCCACGAACGATGCCTGGGGGGAAACCCAAAGCGCCCTGTAGGGGATCCAAGAGGCGAGAAAGATCGCGGCAGGTAAGGCTTTTTCCATGTAAAGCAAGTATTTGAGGGGAAAATTATGTTTCTAATTTTGAATTCGGATTTCTCGGGGGTATTTGCCGAGCTGCCCCGCAGCATATCAGATGCCGCCCAATTCTACCGAGCTGAAGAAAGGAACACTGCGGATAAGCTCTTCTGGTCGTAGTATTTGGCACCGAATTATCCGGTGCCTTTTGCCGATCAACGGAAACAGCTGATCGAACTGCATAAGGCGGCAGAACTAGCCATGAAAGATTTGGTTATCCGGCTATGGCCTGCCGAGCCGATTCCAAGCAGCTACTTCGGGCTCGTGAAGCGGCTTGTAAGCGCTTGCCCTTGACTTGACGTCATCAAGCGGTCGGTCTGCATAGAAGGTGCGCGAATGGCCTTCGCTCGCGCAAAGGTGCACTGGGGGAAGATGGATGCTGAGAAGCTGATGACCGAAGGGCCGCCAGAGGGGAAGGAGCACCGCAAGCCCGAATTATATTATGAAAGTGTCCTAAAAGGATCCTACCTTGCAGCGGAGCTATGCACCAAGGACATTATATTTCCATGAATGCCAATCATGTTGTCCTTTGTAATGTTTGAACAAGGTCATTTATTTATTCCCTGTTATATAAAAGTTTACCCTCCTGTGCGGCCGTTTTATATGTTAAACCTGAGAGTTGGCCAGTCGTCGGCTTCTGCCCCCACGTAAGAAGTACGGGGGTGTTCGGCATAAACCTGAGCACTCTTTATCCCAGTTTTTGGTCCTTCGAAGGAGGTGCTCAGCACAACAAACCAGGCAATTGGACTATAGGGCTTTATCACTCTCACTTAGCCATAGGAGCTTTAGTAAGGTAGGCGCAGCCCCTGGCGTTCGGAAGACCGTACTAGGGGCTCTATAAGCACCTGATCGGAGGAAAAGCCGATCCATCGCACGCTGCATTGGTTATGGCATTATGCGGGAGAAATCCCTAAAGATTTTGTGACCTCTCGAACAGCTGACCAGCTCTCGCCGTATCATGACAGTCAGTTTTCGGCTTTCTCTACTGAGGTGCTCGTCCGGAAGAACCGGGACACAATCGCAGTAGTTCTCCCAGTGCTACCTTAGCCGATATAGCGGAACGTAAGGTACCAAAACATGGGAGCCGGGCAAACCCAACTATTGACCCAAGACATGATTCGGAGCTGATGCATATAATGCTATAGGTTCCGGGTGCCGAACTTCCATGAAGGTGTTCGGACTTTATTGCCTTGTTATGGGTAAAACGAAGCCCCTGGCATATTTTAAGGCATATCGCTGTGTACGGATGCCACTTGACAAAAGAATTTGAATAAGAAATAACAGTAGGTAAGCGCCATATAAATTCACATGTTGTATTTGAATAGTACGTCTATGCGTATGACTACAGGTAATGTGATAAAAAAGGAATACGATTGCGGAACCTGCTGAGACCAGGGGGAAGAAGCTGAGTGTGGATCCGTAATATAGCCGGATGGTCATTGCGGGGAATGTCTAAGGGTTCCCTTGCGCGTTCAAGTTGCCTCCGCATCGCCCGTCCTGGTCAGCGCAAAGGTGAACCTGCAAAGGAAATGTAAGAAATGTTTGCGTGCCGGAGAGCGGTTGAGCCGCTGAGTGCGGCCTGTCCTGGCCTTCGCCGGAGTGTTTAATTGAGCTCTGGAGGAGCCGGCTATCCTTACGTGAAGTAGTTCGGAGTCCCTTGACGGTGTCCGAGAGCTTGGACGTCGACTCGAGGTTCGGCTGCAAGGTGCTGCTCGTTGCTTCTGCTGTTAAGGCAGTGGTGTACTTGTTGGTGCCGAGGGAAGGTTCGACCTTGCCATTAACCATGATGACGCCGCGTGGACCAAGCATCTTGAGCTTACGGTAGGCATAATGTGGCACCGCGTTGAATCGAGCGAACGCGGTTCGTCCGAGTAGTGCCTGATAATCACTGCGGAAAGGGACGATTTCGAAGATTAACTCTTCGGTACGGTAATTTTCTGGTGATCCGAAGACTACCTCAAGGGTAATGGAGCCTGTACAGCTGGCTTCCACACCTGGTATAATGCCTCTGAAAGTGGCTTTAGTGGGTTTGATCATCGAATGATCGATGCCCATCTTGCGCAATGTGTCCTGGTAAAGCAGATTTAGACTGCTGCCTCCGTCCATAAGGACTCGTGTGAGGTGGTACCCGTCAATTATTGGGTCGAGGACTAGTGCGGCTGGATTGCCCTGATTGGCGTTAACCGGATGATCCATGCGGTTGAAGGTGACCGGCCCTAGTTTATATTGTGGGACGACTAGTTCCGTTAAGTCGGCATCCCTAAGGGTGCATATCCGGTCCGAGTTGGGAATTTGGGTGGTGTTTACCACATTCACCGATTGAATATGCGGGGGAAATTTCTTTTTCCCTCCTGTGTTCGGTGATCTGGGCTCTCCGTCGCCATCACCGCTTTGAGACCCCCCTTCTCCGTTTTTGGCGCCTGCCCTGCCGGCTTGTTTGAAGACCCAGCATTCTCTGTTGGTATGGGTGGCTGGCGTTCCTAGGGTGCCATGAATTTGGCATTGGCGATCGAGTGTGCGGTCCAGACTGGATGGACCCGAATTGTTATTTTTTAGTAGCCCTTTCCGCTGACCGGACTTTGAGCCCCTGAACCCGGCATTAACTGCCGTATCTTCAGCGTTTTCACCATATTTGTGGCGCTTGTGTTTGTTGCGTCAAGGGTTGCCGTTGTTATCCCTAGCTTCTGATATGCCAGGTTTGCTTGCTGTATTGTTACTACGAGCCAACCAGCTATCTTTGCCCGCGCAAAAGCGGGTCATAAGTGTCGTGAGGGCTGGCATGGATTTTGGCTTCTCTTGGCCGAGGTGCCGGGCGAGCCATTCGTTGCGGATGTTATGCTTAAATGCCACTAAGGCCTCTGCATCCGGACAGTCGACAATTTGGTTCTTCTTAGTTAGGAACCGGGTCCAGAATTTCCTGGCCGATTCCCCTGGCTGCTGAGTTATATGACTTAAATCGTCAGCATCCGGTGGTCGCACATAAGTGCCCTGGAAGTTGTCAAGGAATGCATCTTCCAAATCCTCCCAACTGCCAATGGAGTCTGCTGGCAAGCTATTCAGCCAATGTCGAGCTGGTCCTTTGAGTTTTAGTGGGAGGTACTTGATGGCATGTACATCATCACCGCGAGCCATGTGGATGTGGAGGAGGAAATCCTCGATCCATACCGCGGGATCTGTTGTACCATCGTATGATTCAATGTTTACGGGTTTAAAACCCTCTGGGAATTCGTGATCCATTACTTCATCAGTGAAGCATAGGGGGTGTGCGGCGCCTCTGTGCCGGGCTATATCACGACGCAGTTCATATGAGTCTTGTCTGCTGTATTCGGCCCGGACGGATTTGCTTTTAGTATATCCGGCGTGACGGTCATCCTCCCGCGTTGAGGCGCGGCCCCATGATCCGTAGATCGATCTTGCATGTTTTGCTTTGTTTTCCAATACGTCTCGCAGGTCCCGCGTGTTGCCCCGGGCCTTGGTATTTTTGTTTGAGTGTCGGCGGGGTGCGGGCTGGACTTCGGGCTGATATGCCTCTCTGTCTCGGCCACGAGGTGGCCGATCAGCCGCATCATACGCTGGTGATGTAGGTTTCAATGCTTCCTCCTTGAGTTCGGGTAGCAACCTGCGCTTTGGGTAACTCTTGGTTGGGCGCTCGAGTTCGTATTCCTTGGCCGCCAGGACTTCAGTCCATCTATCCGCTAGCAGTTCTTGGTCAGCTCGAAGCTGTTGTTGCTTTTTCTTCAGGCTATTTGTTGTGGCTATAAGCCGGCGCTTGAAGCGCTCCTGCTCGACGGGATCCTCAGGCACGATAAATTCTTCATCGCCGAGGCTCACCTCGTCTTCGGAGAGAGGCATGTAATTGTCATCCTCTGATTCTCCGTCTGCTGCCTGTTCCGGAGGGCTAGCTTGTTCCTCCTCCCGCTCGAGGTTTTGCTGGAGGGGATTATCGTCATCTTCGGCACTATCCAGAGCGTTATTGTCTCTTGTGCCGGTATCGCTGCTTTTGCTATGGCGGGACTTAGAGCGGCGCCCCTGACGTCGGTGCTTGGATTGCTTCTTGGAGGGATTATCCTCCGTTGTCTTATCGCCATCCCCTTCTTTGGGGGTGTACACCATGTATATGTCATATGATGAGGTGGCACTCCAGCGCCCTTTGGGCGGTGGTTCTTGTTCGTCTCCTGCATCGTCGTCCATACCGTCGATGTCTTCAGAGCCGAAGTCGAGCATGTCGGTTAAATCGTCGACAGTGGCTACTAAGTGGGTGGTGGCTGGGGAGCGAATTTCTTCGTCGTCCGCATCCCATTCTAGCCGGACATAGTCCGGCCAAGGGTCTCCTGACAGGGAGAGAGACCTTAACGATTTTAGCACGTCGCCAAAGGGCGAGTGCTGAAAGATATCCGTGGATGTAAACTCCATGATCGGTGCCCATGGCCGGGGATGAATCCAACGGTTCGGCAACACGGGTCTCGTAGGAGGTGAAGTCAGTATTTGGCTCTATCGCCAGTGAGTGTGCGGCCTCCGTGGCGGGGTCCATCCACCCATCCTCAGATGGCGCAATTTGTTCCGGATTGAGGGCCCGAGTAGTTGCAGGTGTGATCTCCCGAACACTGTCCGACGGCAGAGCTAAGTCATGCTCGTCGTGATTGTGCGGCGCACCTGACATGGGCTCGAATTCGTCGAAGATCAAGTCTCTGCGGATGTCGGCAGTATAGTTCAAGTTTCCAAACCTGACCTGATGGCCAGAGGCGTAGCTCTCGATCTGCTCCAGATGGCCAAGCGAGTTGGCCCACAGTACGAAGCCGCCGAATATGAAGATCTGTCCGGGGAGGAAAACCTCACCCTGGATCGCATCGTTGCCGATGATCGAAGGAGCCATCTAGCCTTACGGTGACCGCACGATGGAACTCTCAATGAAAGCACCAATGTCGGTGTCAAAACCGGCGGATCTCGGGTAGGGGGGCCCAAACTGTGCGTCTAAGGCGAATGGTAACAGGAGGCGGGGGACACGATGTTTACCCAGGTTCGGGCCCTCTCGATGGAGGTAATACCCTACTTCCTGCTTGATTGATCTTGATGATATGAGTATTAAAAGAGTTGATCTACCACGAGATCGTAGAGGCTAAACCCTAGAAGCTAGCCTATGGTATGATTGTTGTTGTCCTATGGACTAAACCCTCCGGTTTATATAGACACCGGAGGGGGCTACGGTTACACAGAGTCGGTTACAAGGGAGGAGATCTACATATCCGTATTTCCAAGCTTGCCTTCCACGCCAAGGAGAGTCCCATCCGGACACGGGTCGAAGTCTTCAATCTTGTATCTTCATAGTCCAACAGTCCGGCCAAAGGATACAGTCCGGCTGTCCGAGGACCCCCTAATCCAGGACTCCCTCATGGCCCATAAGTGAACCACAAAGGGGGTCCTCGGCCCGATCTAGCTGGTCAAGAGATGACGTGGTGAGTACCCACAAGTCCAGGACACCGTCAGTAGCCCCCTGAACCGGTCTTCAAGTTGGGGACGGTCCTCGATTCTTCCAAACTATTCTTCATCTTCGGTCGTCGGTCTTGAAAACTGGTTCAACAAATCTTTCCATCTTCGATCTTGAAGATCGCCAAAGTGAATCCGAAGAGTTTACACATCGGGTATCCGAGGAGCCCCTTTAAGTTCTCGGCCTTTATCAATGCCTTTTTATTTTTTACACCACACCTCAGGTTTGAAGTCGTTCCCGTGCGGTGGTGTCCTTCTTGCATCCGAGCTCCAACGTCGAACTGCATTCGAGGTATCTTTTGCAGTCGAGCACCAACGCCGGACCGCTTCCGAGCTCCAACGCCGGAATGTATTCGAAGAATCTTATTATAGCCGAGCTCCAATGTCGGACTGCATCCGAGCTCCAACGCCGGACTATGTCCAAGCTCCAATGCCGGACTATATCTGAGGTGTCATAGCTCAGCTTGGTTCAAAAAAGTTGAAGGAGTTTGAAGGGGATTAGCCGAGCTTAGTGCTGGAAATGCCCTCTATAGAGCCAGCCACTTGCATCCGAGCTTTATGCCGGACTGTTTCCAAGATGACGCACCACCTCGGGCTTGGGCTGATTGTTTGCGGATTTTATTTCTGACTGATGCAATTTACTTACTGACAAGATATGTAGCCAGTAGCCCTCAAGGTGTGTGTCGGCCTAAAATTCCGAGATGCACTTTAGAGGAGATAGTGATCGGCGGACGGACCCTTGAGAGAGGGTTTTGAGAAGTCGCCGTAATATACTAGCTTGATGCCGGATAGGTCCATATGGTACCTATTGTTGTCCGAAGACGCGTTTGCGCATAGTTCGGTCAAGCTGGACACTAAGCACTTTGAATTTTCTGCATTGAATAGGCAATGCAGTAGCCCCCGAGACACTGGTCGGGTGGCAACACTAGATCAAGGGATCGATGTACCCCTTTAATATTTGTAAATAATAAGCACGAATCTCAGTAGCCCCCGAGCCTTAATGTGGGCACGGGTGGCCGAACTAAGGATCGATATCCGAAGTAAAATTACAAATTATGTGTAATGATTGTATGTATCCAAGTACTTACATCATTAATGCTCGGATCCGCATTGTACAAAACTTCATTGACCGACCATCGGCTTCCACCTCCTTGGCCAGTAGCCGAGGAGTGTTTGTCCTACTTTATAAAGCCTTTGTGAGGGCAAAGATTTACGACAAACAAGGCAATCCGGCCATACGGTTTTATAAACAAAGGTATGCAGAGAGATATGTTATATTACTCTTTAATGTAAGAAACATCTTCCAAATAAAATAGTCCCGCTATCGGTTCCTTTCCTTGGGTCATCATGTTGATCATGATCATGAAACCTCAACTCCGATCAATGTGGGAGGAAAATATTGAGGATTTAGTTTGGGGAAAGTTCCCGAACTATGTGGTCTATAGCGAACCTAAATTTTAACTTTCGGCGTTGCCGACCAATTATATCCTTTAAGATCGCTAGCTTTCGGCTTCACCCAGTCTGAGGTACTAACTTGGATGACCCAGTAGTAACAATCACAGAGGTGCTCCCTTTACCGCCTAGCCGAACAATCGGGAACGTAGGGGTAAGCACAGGAGCCAGGCAACCTAGCTTGGCCAAAATCTGAAGTCAAATTGATGCACATGTATGGCTTTATAACAATGATTACGGAAGGCAGCCTTTGTACATTAAATACAAATGCCGATGATATGTTTATTTTGACTCCGTTGCGACCGTTTATCAGTTGAAAGTGACCCATCGTTGGCTTCCACCCCCTTGTAGATGCTACGCAGGGTGTTTCCGCAATACCAAAACAACCCTTAGCCGACATCTCGGTGCCCGAAGGCGGTTGTGTTAGCGGAAACGAGGCAATCAGATATGCAGGATTTATAACTTTCACTTGGTCATAGAAGCTTTAAACTGGGGAAGCTAGCTATGAGCCCCCGGTTAGTGTTCGGCACCGGCCGAAGTGTAGCCATTAACACTTCGGCCAGTGTTATGAAAGGCACATCGATCTATAGTGTGACATCGTCATCGGATCGCTGACTAGTTTACGCCCATTGTGACAGTCAGTTTTCGGCTTTCTCCACTGAGGTGGTTAACCATTCGAGCTGGAAGCACAACCGCAGTGGTTCTCCCTTTGCACACCTAGCCGAACAAAGCGGAACATAGGAGGCAAGCACAGGAGCCGGGCAACCCAACTATTAACCAAAGACACAATTCGAAACCAATGCATATATAGCAATATCCGAGAATGTTGTTGACGAATCTCTAAAGCTGTCCGACTTTGCACTGCGAGACTTTATGCTAGAAACACACAGATAGTTTAAAAGTGCCATAGGCGTGGAAAATCAAAAACTTCAGTAAAAACATGACGTCCGAATTAGATCAAGTGTTCGGTGCCAATCCGAAAATTGGTCTTAAAAAATTTGTGCTTCTGTCGTGCATTAATATGACACATCCAATCTCAAGACCTCAAGCTGAAGGAAATATGCCATAGAGGCAATAATAAAGTTATTATTTATTTCCTTATATCATGATAAATATTTATTATTCATGCTAGAATTGTATTAACCGGAAACATGATACATGTGTGAATACATAGACAAACAGAGTGTCACTAGTATGCCTCTACTTGACTAGCTCATTGATCAAAGATGGTTATGTTTCCTAGCCATAGACATGAGTTGTCATTTGATAAACGGGATCACATCATTAGGAGAATGATGTGATTGACTTGACCCATTCCGTTAGCTTAGCACGCGATCGTTTAGTATTCTGCTATTGCTTTCTTCATGACGTATACATGTTGCTATGACCATGAGATTATGCAACTCCCGTTTACCGGAGGAACACTTTGTGTGCTACCAAACGTCACAATGTAACTGGGTGATTATAAAGGTGCTCTACAGGTGTCTCCAAAGGTACTTGTTGGGTTGGCGTATTTCGAGATTAGGATTTGTCACTCCGATTGTCGGAGAGGTATCTCTAGGCCCACTCGGTAATGCACATCACTTAAGCCTTGCAAGCATTGCAACTAATAAGTCAGTTGCGGGATGATGTATTACGGAACGAGTAAAGAGACTTGCCGGTAATGATATTGAAATAGGTATTAAGATACCGATGGTCGAATCTTGGGCAAGTAACATACCGATGACAAAGAGAACAACGTATGTTGTTATGCGGTTTGACCGATAAAGATCTTCGTAGAATATGTGGGAGCCAATATGAGCATCCAAGTTCCGCTATTGGTTATTGACCATAGACATGTCTCAGTCATGTCTACATAGTTCGCGAACCCGTAGGGTCCACACACTTAAAGTTTCGATGACAGTTATATTATGAGTTTATATGTTTTGATGTACCGAAGGTAGTTCGGACTCCCGGATGTGATCACGGACATGACGAGGAGTCTCGAAATGGTTGAGACATGAAGATTGATATATTGGACGACTATATTCGGACACCGGAATAGTTCCGGGGGTTATCGGATATATACCAGAGTACCGGGAGGTTACCGGAACCCCCGGGGGGTTTAATGGGCCTACATGGGCCTTAGTGGAGAAGAGGAGAGGTGGCTAGGGCAGGCTGCGCGCCCCCTCCCCCTCTAGTCCGAATTGGACAAGGAGGTGGGGCAGCGCCCCCCCCTTTCCTTCCTCTCTCTCTCTCTCCTCTTTCCCCCTTCTCCTAATCCAACAAGGAAGGGAGGGAGTCCTACTCCCGGTGGGAGTAGGACTCCTCCTGGCGCGCCCCTCTCCTGGCCGGCCACCTCTCCCCCCTTGCTCCTTTATATACGGGGGCAGGGGGGCACCCCAAAGAGACAACAATTGATCACTGATCTTTTGGCCATGTGCGGTGCCCCCTCCACCATAGTCCACCTCGATAATATCGTACCGGTGCTTAGGTGAAGCCCTGCGTCGGTAGAACATCATCATCGTCACCACGCCGTCGTGCTGACGAAACTCTCCCTCAACACTTGGCTGGATCGGAGTTCGAGGGACGTCATCGGGCTGAACGTGTGCTGAACTCGGAGGTGTCATGCGTTCGGTACTTGATCGGTCGGATCGTGAAGACGTACGACTACATCAACCGCGTTGTACTAACGCTTCCGATTTCGGTTTACGAGGGTACGTGGACATACTCTTCCCTCTCGTTGCTATGCATCACCATGATCTTGCGTGTGCGTAGGACATTTTTTGAAATTACTACGTTCCCCAACAGTGGTATCAGAGCCAGGTTTTATGCGTAGATGTCATATGCACGAGTAGAACACAAGTGAGTTGTGGGCGATACAAGTCATACTGCTTACCAGCATGTCATACTTTGGTTCGGCGGTATTGTTGGATGAAGCGGCATGGACTGACATTACGCGTACGCTTACGCGAGACTGGTTCTACCGACGTGCTTTGCACACAGGTGGCTGGCGGGTGTCAGTTTCTCCAACTTTAGTTGAACCGAGTGTGGCTATGCCCGGTCCTTGAGAAGGTTAAAACAGCACTAACTTGACGAACTATCGGTGTGGTTTTGATGCGTAGGTAAGAACGGTTCTTGCTCAGCCCGTAGCAGCCACGTAAAACTTGCAACAACAAAGTAGAGGACGTCTAACTTGTTTTTGCAGGGCATGTTGTGATGTGATATGGTCAAAGCATGATGCTAAATTTTATTGTATGAGATGATCATGTTTTGTAACCGAGTTATCGGCAACTGGCAGGAGCCATATGGTTGTCGCTTTATTGTATGCAATGCAATCGCCCTGTAATGCTTTACTTTATCACTAAGCGGTAGCGATAGTCGTAGAAGCATAAGATTGGAGAGACGACAACGATGCTACGATGGAGATCAAGGTGTCGCACTGGTGACGATGGTGATCATGACGGTGCTTTGGAGATGGAGATCACAAGCACAATATGATGATGGCCATATCATATCACTTATATTGATTGCATGTGATGTTTATCTTTTATGCATCTTATCTTGCTTTGATTGTCGGTAGCATTATAAGATGATCTCTCACTAAATTATCAAGGTATAAGTGTTCTCCCTGAGTATGCACCGTTGCGAAAGTTCTTCGTGCTGAGACACCACGTGATGATCGGGTGTGATAGGCTCTACGTTCAAATACAACGAGTGCAAAATAGTTGCACACGCAGAATACTCAGGTTAAACTTGACGAGCCTAGCATATAACAGATATGGCCTCGGAACACGGAGACCGAAAGGTCGAGCGTGAATCATATAGTAGATATGATCAACATAGTGATGTTCACCATTGAAACTACTCCATCTCACGTGATGATCGGACATGGTTTAGTTGATTTGGATCACGTGATCACTTAGAGGATTAGAGGGATGTCTATCTAAGTGGGAGCTCTTAAGTAATATGATTAATTGAACTTAAATTTATCATGAACTTAGTACCTGATAGTTTTTTGCTTGTCTATGTTGATTGTAGATAGATGGCCCGTGCTGTTGTTCCGTTGAATTTTAATGTGTTCCTTGAGAAAGCAAAGTTGAATGATGATGGTAGAAATTACACGGACTGGGTCCGTAACTTGAGGACTATCCTCATTGCTGCACAGAAGAATTACGTCCTGGAAGCATCGCTTGGTGCCAGACCTGCTGCAGGAGCAACACAAGATGTTATGAACGTCTGGCAGAGCAAAGCTGATGACTACTCGATAGTTCAGTGTGCCATGCTTTACGGCTTAGAACCGGGACTTCAACGACGTTTTGAACGTCATTGAGCATATGAGATGTTCCAGGAGTTGAAGTTAATATTTCAAGCAAATGCCCGGATTAAGAGATATGAAGTCTCCAATAAGTTCTACAGCTGTAAGATGGAGGAGAATAGTTCTGTCAGTGAGCATATACTCAAAATGTCTGGGTATAACAATCACTTGATTCAACTGGGAGTTAATCTTCCAGATGATAGCGTCATTGACAGAATTCTTCAATCACTGCCACCAAGCTACAAGAGCTTCGTGATGATATATAACATGCAAGGGATGGATAAGACGATTCCCGAGCTCTTCGCAATGCTAAAGGCTGCGGAGGTAGAAATCAAGAAGGAGCATCAAGTGTTGATGGTCAACAAGACCACCAGTTTCAAGAAAAAGGGCAAAGGGAAGAAGATGGGGAACTTCAAGAAGAACAGCAAACAAGTTGCTGCTCAGGAGAAGAAACCCAAGTCTGGACCTAAGCCTGAGACTGAGTGCTTCTACTGCAAACAGACTGGTCACTGGAAGCGGAACTGCCCCAAGTATTTGGCGGATAAGAAGGATGGCAAGGTGAACAAAGGTATATGTGATATACATGTTATTGATGTGTACCTTACTAATGCTCGCAGTAGCACCTGGGTATTTGATACTGGTTCTGTTGCTAATATTTGCAACTCGAAACAGGGACTACGGTTTAAGCGAAGATTGGCTAAGGACGAGGTGACGATGCGCGTGGGAAATGGTTCCAAAGTCGATGTGATTGCGGTCGGCACGCTACCTCTACATCTACCTTAGGGATTAGTTTTAGACCTAAATAATTGTTATTTGGTGCCAGCGTTGAGCATGAACATTATATCTGGATCTTGTTTGATGCGAGACGGTTATTCATTTAAATAAGAGAATAATGGTTGTTCTATTTATATGAGTAATATCTTTTATGGTCATGCACCCTTGAAGAGTGGTCTATTTTTGTTTAATCTCGATAGTAGTGATACACATATTCATAATATTGAAGCCAAAAGATGCAGAGTTGATAATGATAGTGCAACTTATTTGTGAAACTGCCGTTTAGGTCATATCGGTGTAAAGCGCATGAAGAAACTCCATACTGATGGACTTTTGGAACCACTTGATTATGAATCACTTGGTACTTGCGAACCGTGCTTCGTGGGCAATATGACTAAAACACCATTCTCCGGAACTATGGAGCGAGTAGCAGATTTGTTGGAAATCATACATACAGATGTATGTGGTCCGATGAATATTGAGGCTCGTGGCGGGTATCGTTATTTTCTCACCTTCACAGATGATTTAAGCAGATATGGGTATATCTACTTAATGAAACATAAGTCTGAAACATTTGAAAAGTTCAAAGAATTTCAGAGTGAAGTTGAAAATCATCGTAACAAGACAATAAAGTTTCTACGATCTGATCGTGGAGGAGAATTTTGAGTTACGAGTTTGGTCTTCATTCGAAACAATGCGGAATAGTTTCCCAACTCACGCCACCCGGAACACCACAGCGTAATGGTGTGTCCGAACGTCGTAATCGTACTTTACTAGATATGGTGCGATCTATGATGTCTCTTACTGACTTACCGCTATCGTTTTGGGGTTATGCTTTAGAGACGGCTGCATTCACGTTAAATAGGGCACCATCGAAATCCGTTGAGACGACGCCTTATGAACTGTGGTTTGGCAAGAAACGAAAGTTGTCGTTTCTCAAAGTTTGGGGCTGCGATGCTTATGTGAAAAAAGCTTCAACCTGATAAGCTCGAACCCAAATCGGAAAAATGTGTCTTCATAGGATACCTGTCGTGGTTTTGTCACGGCAGATGTCCTAGAGAAAGGACTTAGTCATGGAGCCATCGCTACAGGTTAACTTAAAGGGGTTAAAGCGGACAAGGGACGCAAGAGAGTTTTATACTAGTTCGGCCCCTTACGATGAAGGTAAAAGCCTACGTCTAGTGGTGACGGAATTGCTGGGGTTTCGATGACCAGGGAGCGAATACGCTTTGCCTAAGTCTCGAGTTGTTGTCTGTTATCCTTGAACCGCCGCCGGGTCGTCCCCTTATATACGTGGGTTAACGCCCGTCGGTTTACAGAATCCCGAGGCCGGTTCATAATCGTGTCCGACTCGGTCTCTGCTACTTCTATCTTACAACACAAGTTTACATATCAATGCCGGTTTATATCTACAGGCCTTAAACCGGCTTTGGGCCCTGGGCCTTCATAAAGCGTCGCCGTCTGTCTTCATGGACTTCAGATACAAATGAACTACTTATGGGGTTAACCCGGCCTCTCCTGGCCGGTTTACACCCAGTGGTATATCCCCAACATTAGGCCCCAGATTGATTTGAACTGGTTCATGTCAATCCTCAATACTTAAGAAAATTTCTTCTTCAACATCTTCACATAATCTTGTAAACCGCCGTGACATCATCTTCTAGGACCATGGTAAACCGCCGTGACGTCACCTGTTATTTAAAACTGTGTATTATCCACCTTCATACATGAGCCTCCGACAATCGAGGCGACAGCTCCGCCTCATATCCAAAATTTAGGCTCCTCGATTTTCGTGCCTAACGCTTACCTTTCTGCCCTTATAAATAGGG